>NW_028301553.1:1345000-1645000 GCF_042242905.1 Orbicella faveolata
TAGAGGGTGTATGGAGAGACTATATTCTGTGAGACAGATCCTTCTTGTAACCACGAAAAACAACCGCCACCTACTGGCACACTCACACTGTAACGCAATCATTTGCCGTGACGCGAACTCTATCCCAGTCTTTTTGGGCGGGGAGGATTTGAGACGAGACATCCGGAGACATTATTCTATTCTCGGGAGAGGGATCAAGAAGAAAATGTCTGTTTCTAATATAACGGCAAGGTATCATTGTAAGACTAAACTTGCTACCTAACGCCATGTTTAAACGACCTTAACTTGGCGATCAAAGTGTATTTCAAAGAGTGAGCCCGATACCATGTGCGAATGATAGAAACGTATTACGCTTGCTTTAGTTTGAGACTTGTTTACACCGTTTGTGTTTGCTCAGCGAATCATGATGGACGAATTTGAAACGATAAATCTCGACACTCAAGAGTGCAAGATTTGTAAGCAGCAAACTGGAGAAGAGCTGATCTCTTGTATTTTGCATGAGATGTTTTCGAGCCCCGGATCCCAGTCCAGTACATCTTCGACTGGAGTCGAGGCCTTCGCGCATCGAATTTGTCTTGAAAGGTGGGATGCGGTTATGAAAAGCTCTTTTCATCCCCAGCAAAAAAAGTCGTGGAAAGATCGAATAATGGGCCTTATTAATGTTGGACAAACTTCAAACCAGGGTTCAATAGAAACTTGGACCCCAACTGATCATTTGGATCATGCAGACGAACAAACTGATCGACAGCTGCCAGGTAATGCCCAACAGTCTGTGTTTACTGAGAGTAAAGAAGCTTATCGTGTGGAAGTTGTCGAGAATGAGCATGGTCAGTGGCCAAAACGTAAAGTCCGTATACGTTCCGTTGACTTGGAAGACAGCGAAGTTGACGACAATGAACCTGTTGCAGCTGTGTCTATCTCAAGGGAACGAAACTTTATTCGGCACACAAGGTCGACATGTAAGTACATATATGCTCACTTTTTTTTTCAGGTGTGTAAAAAACACTATTGTTGTTGAGAAGTCCATGAGATTGTTTTCATATATTTATTTGATTTGTCTTGCTGTATTATGCAGGTTTTATTGACACTGATTATGTTGACTGGTTTGTTATGCATGGTTGGTTTATAATTTAGTAATTACGATGTATAGTAAATTGGCCGAGTCAATTGCAACCAGGCAAGTTTGAAATTACTGAATTCTGTGTTATGGTTTCTTAAAAAAGGAATGTCCAATATTCGCTTTTCAATATTGTTAGAATGGGCAAGTTTCATTTCAATATTAGTTTTGAAGGTCATTCCTGATTGCTTTCATCAGTGTCGCCAACGGTAGATCGTATAATAAAAGGCATGATTATATTGTAGAATGTACCAGATGTATTTTCTCTTTCTAGGAAAACATCAAACAGTGGTCAGTGTCACTTAAATGCGTGATGTCATTCATATAGCCCTTTAGTTGTGACTTATATTTTAAGTGTTTACTTTAGCTGGGCTGCCCAAAATGGGTGGAAATTTCCGATGAAAATGGATGGAACAAAACTGAGCACATTCAACAGGATATTTAATGTGTACAACACTGTTATAAATATATGTTATTGGCTGGCTAGGAGGTCTGTATAGTGAAAAAATGTGACAGAGGTCTTGAAATGCTGCCCGTCAGGCCGCAGGCTGAGGGCAGCATTTTCAAACCCGAGGTCACAGTTTTCCACTGTACGGGCCAACCCTAAGCCAGCCAATAACATGTTTATCTTTTTTCTTGTGGTAAATTGGCTTACAAGTGGGTTTGTTTATGCAACTTTGTCATTGAATTTTGGCTTATGCGGCATCTACAAACCATTTGTAAAAATCTAACAAGCAAAGGAGCGAGTAACTCAGATACTGGACAAAAAAAGATCTATTAAAGAACAGATTTATTTCGAACTACTTTACGTTAGTTGCATTTAGTTCACCAGTTAAGTTCTCCAAAATTGTTTTTCCTGTGTGAAATTTTGTGCAAAGTTTGAAGTTGTACTAAAAATACAATTTCTGTCAGTCGTTACAAATCACTCGAAGTCAGACTTTTCTACGGTAATTTGAGTAGCAGATAGTTAGGAAATTTGTCAAGTGTATTCCACAGAAATTCTCTCAAATACAGCAACGATCAGAGAGGTAAGCCCAATTACAATTGAGTAGACTCATTTTTTTACTTAAATTTGTACAAAGAGAGACACACAGGATTACACACCATTACAGCACCAAGTTACAAACAGCCAAACAATTTCTCACAAATTACTCACAACTTTACTTACAGTGACTTTCCTTGCCATTTAAAGGAGAATAGAGATAAACTTGCGTTGATCAATCATCTATGGAAGTGTGAAAAGGGCGAAAGATTAACGATTACCGCTAACTCGTTGACAAATTCAAAATAAATCAATTTGATGGATCCTGCCCACTGTGGCGGTTCGGATAAAAAAATTCTGCCCGCTCTAGGAACCAATCAGATTGCAGGATTTGTTAAATTCTGCTCGCTCACGAACTGAGAAAGAAGATAACATACAATACTGTACAAATCACCAGATGAACTCTCGACATCTCCCAAAAAATCAAACATTGGCATAAATGCATGCACTTTACGTGTGATTAAACATGACTTCACATATTCGTTTCCAAATAAACTTGAAATTACATCACTGTATACAATCCATTGATAGTTGGTGGTGATAGCTGATGAGGCTAAAGGCTTAATCAACTATCACCTCATAAAAATTGAAAGTGAATTATTGTTTTAGTAGAATTGGAGCTAAATTTCCATCAAATATAAATATGATTTCCAATCATTTCTCAACATAATGTCAACTTCATGATCAATTTTAGCAAAATAGCACTTGCAGATAGAATTGTTATTTCAAACTTGCATTTGTGCATGGTGCACTCATTGATTCATTGGAAAATTTGGAGGTTTTCAAGTCACATGATAGTCAGTTTCCTAAATGTTTATGGTTCTTGAGTATTTAATCATCAAGTAATATTTCCAAATTTTCCTTGCAATATTGGAGAAACTAGAAAACATTGTCATTATGTGGAGGACCTCTGGCCACTGCGCTCTAATTAATAGCTCTTATAATTAACCACTACATTTTCTCCGATTCCTATTGGTTTACATTGACCACGTGAGGCGATGGTGTTCATCCACGGAGAGACACTATCAGCTCTTATAGTCCACCACTAAATTTTCCCCAATTCTTATTAGTTTAAATTGATCACATGACTCGATAATGTTCATCCGCGGAGAGACACTATCAGCCCATAGTGCCGTCTGAGGAAAATGCCCGGATGGATAGTACTCGTCCATGATAAATTTTCTGTAAACAAGTGAGCTTATAAAAAACTAAACAATTGAAATTGTATTAAGTGGGTTTTGTTTATTTTCCTTTTTAAATTTTACATTTGGCTTTCACTGCTTTCATCTAAAAAATGTGAATAAGTAATTTAACATAAGTTTTGAACTGGCATGTGAAAGAAAATTTAGTGGTGAACAATAAAGACAACAGAGTATTTGTGTCTCAGAACTATCGGTCTGATAGTTATCCCCTGGAAATTTGATGTTCTTAAAACTAGCATATTTGCCCTCGAAGCTTCGCTTCTCGGGCAAATATTTGTTTTAAGAAGATCAAATTTCTGCGGGGCAACTATCAGCCCATAGTTCCTTGACAGAAACACTCTATTGTTTAAATAGTGTATGAGTAGCTAGCCAGTCAGATTGCAGCATTTGCATGTACCAGTATTTCGTATACTAGTAGAATTCTACTAATCTGGTTTAGGGTTAGAGTTGTTAAACCATTGACTCCTGTACCGCCTGTACCTGCCTGGAACAAGCGTTGGCCTTTGTTCCACTTCTGACGTCATCACCTTTGACTAAAATTGGCATCACTTATACTCAAGTTCTGCAGGAGGAAAAGATCTTTCGAGATCAGAGTGATCAGCTCAATGGAGCCTGAAATACCAAAATGCTCAGAAATTTGAATGAAAGACTTGGAGCAAAATATCTTGTGACTACACTTAGCTACTCCATGGTAAAAATTGCCCATCTCGATGATGCTTTCTCAGAAATTTTTGAACTGGAAGCAAGCCCAGTAGGAGGTCAATCACTGTAGCAACAAGATAAGAAAACGAGAAAAAGGAAAGGTGAAATAAGAATGTATAAAAAACAAAAAGCCTAAAGACGTGGGTCACTTTCTCATCCAAAATCCTCTGCGCATACCTGAGCAAAAAATCTCCTAAAACATGATGCTAGTGGGAAAAAAGGCATGCTGTCATGTTGCAAAATGCCTTTTTGAGTAGATTGGAGCTAATTTGGCTCATATCCAGACTGAAAGTCTCCAAAATGTCCGAAAAATGCGTTTTTGGCAAAAAGCTCCAGGAATCAATGGGTTAAATTCACATCAGATTGCATGAATAGGTCAGTCGGTCATCCCCATAGTGCTGGCTGGCACAGAGGGTGGTAACAAGGCTTTTCCATTCTAACCAGTCTTTTGTGTAGATGATGTTGTTATTGTTATTAATATTGTTAACTTACTTGACTTCATGTAGTACTGACAATAAGTTGTTCTTTTAATTTACATCAGTATTGCGCAGTGTGCCCTGCCGATTTGAAAATTACTTGTCCAATTAGTCTCTGTATCATTTTGTACTCTTCACTTGGTCCAGTTACTATTACGTACTGACAAGATGGGTAAATAAACTGTGACATTGAACTGCAACTTTATCAATTAGGACAAGCCTGTTTTCCAAAACCACACATAATAATTCTTTTGTGGACAATTTATTTTGTACCTGTACATGTAAATTCATGAAATCCTTGAGAATCTAGGAAGTTGTCTTTATCAATATCGAATTTGGACATTTTCTAGAGATCTATTTTTATCTTGGACCAAGAGACTACTGATAAGCCATTGTTAGTCTTCCCAGTATCTCTGTCATCAGAACAGACGTACATGTACATGTATGTTTATTTCCAACTGTTGTTGATTTCAGTGTTGCACTGTGATTTGACCCAGCTGAAGGAGTTTATTGAGGATCTCATATTGAAAATTAACAGTAAGTGTTGTCACAGGATACTCACTCCACCTAACAGAAAAAACAAAGATCTGTATGGATCATATAAAGGGGTAGTAGGAGACAAATAATCACTTTTCAGATGGGTAATTTGATGTTCAATTTTGAGGCTTTGTTAATCATACACATTGTCATTTGTTGTATCTTGCAGTTAAGTCATCTTGTTGGGAGCGGTAGGCTGCTATGTTTTTGAGGTTAAATGGGTTAGGTCATGCAATTTTAGGCAATTTCAGCACTGATCAAATGGTCATAGAATTAACTAAAATCTCACAAAAACAGCTCAAGACTATGGAAGATCTCAAACAAAACACAGGAAAACCAAGAAGGGACATGGATGGACAAAACTGGAGGGGATTAAAATGGATTGCATTTGGGTAAATTTGGGAAATGTCAAATAAAAGTACAAGAAAATAGAGGGCTGTGAACAGTCTAGCTGGTCAAAACTTCATTGTCTCAAGAAATGTTTGTTGCAAGTGTTGGCGATCTGAAATTGAGTTCTAAGTGTCACCAACTGTTCAAATGCCTTTCCTGGAAAACATTTTGTCCAGTACAAGTTAATTTACTGCAGGCTGTAGTCTATTCATAGCTAGTTCAACCTCGTGTGTAGATTGTTATCTCAGTGTTTCAGCCAGAAAAGTTTACTTGAGGGCCAAAGTGGCTCCTGAAAATCTTTTTTAGGGGTCAGTCTTTTAGGAAAGGGGCCAATAAATTTAAAGCTGCAGAAGGAAAAAATGCATCAGAGTACGAAGCAAAATAAAGCAATTTATTAGGATCTATGATAAAATTTTATAGTAAGTGCTTTTTGAAGTGTTTCTACTCAATAAAGTTTCTTTTGAATCGGATACTGGTATGAAGGATCCGTGCATTACGAAAGAAGAATCCTTACGCATAAATGACGTAGTCAATGCTCAAGGGTTTGCAATGCATTATAGGGCGATTTCAAACACGGTCAGCCATTTGGAAGTTTTCCTATGTGAGAGAATCAATAGAGCAAGCAAAAGGACGGATTGACTTCTTTTCTTATGTTGAATGGTTTAGAAGCAAAGATCTTTCAATATGATTGTCTAGATGGACATAATGTGTGACAAAACAACCGTTATTGATCGTCAACACAGAGAAATTTAGTCGCCATTATGCCGTATTATGGTGTCTAAACCAGAATTTTTGGTCGCCAAGGATGAAATGCTTGTTGCATTGGCAACCATATCGATCTCAATTTCGAGCCCTGGGATGGCTTTTAAAATATTATGCCTGTGTTAAGCCTGCAGTCTTGTAAAAGGGAAGGGCCAAATTGGCCCTTTTTTCGTTTTTCTGGGGGCCATCTCTGATTGTAACGCGGGATCCCCGCAATGGCGCGCTCTGGCGAAAACACTGTATCTGACATTCGATCAAACTTACATGTAGTTTTGAATTCCACCAAAGTAGATCAAACGTGCAAAGTATGCATGTGAACGCACTGCACTAATCTATGATTACTGCTAGTTGTAAATTTCTGCTGTGTCATGCATCATACAAATTCCTCAAAATATTTTTGAGTGCCCTTGTCATACATGTATGTATTACATGAAACAAAGCCTGTTCCAGGTTCTCGGTCAGTGGGGACATTCGAAAAATCGGGCATGCGATAAGCAAGGTCTCGGAGGGAAAAGGAGAGGTTGCCCTCCCCTCTCCTGAATCCTGCTCGTTGCTGATCCCACTTGCTCGTATTTCTAATTTAGCTGATATCCATGCTGAAAATGTCAAAAAATGTCTAAAAAATGTGTTTTTGCCAAAAATCTCTGGTTGCCAATGGGTTAAACTAGTAAGTTATACAACACTTGTCAAGATGACAATTTTTAAAATAATTTCCTTGAAAGTGTAACACTTTGCAACTGTTTTTCACAAAAGACTTGATGTCTTTGCAGTCAAAGACCAGTCCATCAGTGAGAATGTCCTAATGCATTCCAGAGAAAGGCCCCTCTGTAAGCAATAGAATTTTGCATATATTTTGAAACAAAACTCGGTGCTATGAATGTTCTCAGTAGACTCTATAATTTGAGAGATATTTTCTGTTGTCAGTGTTATTTAATATAGCACTATCAATCAAATCTGAAGTTTAAGTAGGAATTGTTTTTACAGCCTTTGACTGTAATACAAGCTTTCAGTCTTCAGTTTAATTTTACTAGTGAGTGGGTGTACGATTAAGTGATTAATGTACTGAAAACTCAGGAAAATAATTTTGAACCATAGAGACACTGGCAATCAAATAGTCAAAAAAAACTTAGGGAGGTTAGGTTTATGCCTGCAAAATATGCGTTAGTTGAGTTTAAGCATCAAAGTATGCATGTTGTAGAAAGCTGCAGTAGCTGGGGGTTTCATTGCTTGACAAACTTCTATTGTACTGACTGGCCTTCCATTACTGGTCTCCAAAATCAACAAACAAATCTAAATCAAAGTATCAGAACAGTGCTGATTTCTTTAGAACACACCCTGTAGGAAAGCACATGCTAGAAGACATGCTTCTTATCTATAGGGGGATACAGAACCTAGCCCGAGCTGTTGAGGTTGTGATGGTGCAAGCAAAGAGAATTTACGCTTTGATAATCAAATTAGACAAGTTATTTTTCTTTCTTTTTCTCCCACTGTTTTCTCGAGGAAATAGAGAACACCTTTGTTTTTTCTATCAAGTCATAGAAACACTCATGCAAGTTTGAGAGAACTTATAAACAAATGGTGGAAACACTTGCCACCCAAGGGTTTTCTTGCTCTTGCAAACTTTCACTATTGTTTCTATAGCCTCAGTAGAAATGGGGAAAATGTTTTCTATTTCTTAATTACTGCATACTTTAATTGTTTGATTTTTGTGTTCTACTCTTAACAGAAGTGTCATCAGATCTTGTAATTCAGCTTCAAGAAAAAGACAGTCTTCTCCTTCAGAAACACACCATGAAGGTTACTGTGGGACAACTGATCAATCTTCAGTCCAATGTCAAGACAGCAGGTGCACAAAATGTATCGAGACCTACAAACTCCAGAAGAACCTTTGACGATATGCTGCCTTATACATAGTGCCTTGTACATATATGTAGTTAGTTTAAGAGTCAGCTGTTCAAAAAGCTCAGCCCCTTGGATTGTGGCATTCTTAAGGTAAAGGTCTTACTATCAGCTCAGACATATTCCACAAGGCCTAATAGGTCAAACCTAATAGGTCAGACATATTTGGTCAGACTTATAGGTCAGACTTAATTGGTCAGAACTCATAGGTCAGAGCTAATAGGTCAGAGCTATTAGGAGAAAGATACTTCACGTGTGAAACATGATTATTAGCACACAACAGTAATCAATCTACAGCAGCTGTTGCCCTTTCTTGTGTTTGTTTTTTTGTTTTGTTTTTTTCTGAAAACCAGTTAAAAAGAGGGTATATCGAACAAGTAACTTATTCCAAATTTTCAGCTATTTTCCTGTCAGCTGTACACACTTTTAGGACATGCAGGGTGCTGTGTATACATTTCCCCAGAAGCCGAATACTATATTTCTAAACGAATTCAGAAATGAAATTTGTAGGATTAGGATTAGTTTTGTAGCAGTGCAAATTGTATAGTTTTGTTACTCGTGTTTTAAAAGTTTCAATTGGATTGTTCAAAAACAATTGATACTATACTTGTGTAAATAAGATTAATATAGAATATATGTTTCATAAAAAATATTAATAATAATATTTTATATGTATATATTTCACCTACCTTGCAAGCTTCTACTTTTTGAGTGTTTCTATATATATCTATATTTATTTCTATATAGCTGTTGAGCAAATTAAATGCACATGCATGCCAGTATCACTTCTTTACTGCTGTTTAGCATTACTCACAGTACAGCCCATTTAATGAGGAAGATGGCTTTTGAGCGGTAGTCGGGAGTGGGGGGGGGGGGGGGAGGGGGGGGAGGGAGGAGTGGGGTGGAGTACTTCAATTAACATACTGTAGATATGCCTGTGGCAGAATTTGGCATCCTTTCTTTCCGCCTTTCTTTTTCACTTTGATCCCGGTGAGAAAGTGGTATCAATTTTTTCTCTTCTAACTTTGTATAGGGATTGTAATGGGTGAGGTCTCAAGAACCTTTGTTACTCACACTTATTCTGCATGGACCGAAAGTTAACACCTCATCAATAGCGAACACTCGTAATGGGCAACATTGTCTTAAGTTTAATTCTGAGGTTTAAATCTTTTAATCTTAGCTTCCCGGTCTTTATTCTAAAATAACGCATGCACGGGTTTGCTATTGTAAGTCCAGGTGAAATGAGCAAACATTTTTTCGCTAAATATCACGCTACGTGACTTATGCGTGCTAGTTTTTGGTCAATGGCACATGAAAAGTTACCATCCATGCTTCAAAGTACGTGCCCCACCTTCTTGAGTATAAAGACTATGAAACCAGTAAGGGAGCGTTTTCATATTACATCATAGCATCCATATTAATTTGTAAGAATATTAAGGATCTGTTACCAGGATTCATGGTAATAAAATTGTAAAGGCGTTCTTTAGTGAAATAGTATAACAACTAGGAACCTGCAACTACCCCATATTCCTGTCACGGCGATTTTACAGACCGATCTAATTTTAGTTAGAATTTACCACGAATTCAGAGCCCCGCAGAAACCTCAGTGAGCAATCAGAAGCACGGACTTAGTTTTTAACGCACTGACGTTATCATTTCACCGGAAGATTAAAATTCCCAGCGGTTTATACTCCCCCCAACCCCCCGCACTCCTTTCGAGAGGCCTATGCGGAGAGGCTCCACTCAAAAGAAGTACTTTTTTCAGGCTTCAGGTATATAGAAGAGTAGGGATTTCACTAGCTCAGAATTATGAAAAGTTGGGAAATCTGTCATTTAATCATTTTTAAGGGCATTTTACTTTGAACAAACGCACCTTATGGCTTATCATTTCATTTATTATGCACTACATGAAAGTGACAACAAGACTTCCTTTTTGGCGATTCATTCAAAATACGGGCCAGTTAAGAAAGTGTGTGGAAGGGATTCCTTTTTTCAATTAAACTTACGCGGAAGGGGTACCTTTTCTGTAAAATGGTATAGAAATGGTAAGGCGTTGGACCTCCGGGCCGAGCCTCTACGTAAAGAACTTTGTGTAGTAGCCCCGCAGGGGACTTCGAGGGTCTGTCGACAGACTGTCCAATCCCTCTCAAATAGGAAAGCATTTCTTTGCATCCCCTTCAACAAAACATTCTCTTTCCCTTTTTTTGGTCTCGATCTACATTTTGGCTACAAAATCAAATGACTGAACACTGATGCATCGGTTAAAAAGGTTTCTCAAACATATAAACAATAGCCTCTATTTGATATGAAAATGTTTAGCTCTTATTAACCGAGCTGGAGGTCTGTATGGGAGAATCTTGACCGAGGGCGTGAGTACAGACCGAACGCAGTGAGATCTGTACACACGACCGAGGTCAAGATTCTCCCATACAGACCGACTTAGCTCGGTTAATAAGATGTTTATTATATGGCAAAGAAGAAAACTTTAATTCGGTTAATGTAACTGGTTTGCCGACAGTTTGCTTGCGAACGGCGATGAGCTTAACTTAAACCTGCAGAAATTTGCTCGTTCTCTTTACTTGTTTCTTTTGTCATCAGGCTTTTTGGCAGTGCCATAAATGATTGAGAAGAAAATAAAAGAAAATGGTGAACATTTTTGCATTTTAGTTTGCTACTTTGTCAACGCAAAATGAAACCGGTCTAGCTAGATGCCGGCCTAGATGGGAAAATCTAGACCGCGGTCAATATCGATTTCAGCCAATAATATTCGTGAATTCGGTAGTTCCCAGTCTTTGTGAGACGCAGCCATATAATAAGCTCGGATATTGGTCGGTGGACATTATCTCTTCGGTGGAAGCGAACTGTTTCTGAGAGCAAAGCTCGAGAAAAACTTTGAGCTTCACGGAACAGATCATGTTCAAGGACAAATATTCGAGCATATTTTTTAAGTCAAATAGGTGTTATTGTGTTAATTATCAATCAAATATTATTCGCAAGTCTTGAAAATTGAATATCACTCGGATATTCCCCACTTCGGCTGGGACATATTCGGTCACGTGACGTGTTTAAATCACTGACACCTCGTAGGCGAAGTCAGAAGACTATGAAGGCTTGAAATGGTCTTGACGCTTTGTTTAAAAACAAACTATATGAAGAAACGGGCCAATAATGCAAGAGAAAGATGAGCAGTGAAAAGCGATTGTGTGACACTGGCTAGGCTTCAAGATGGCCTCAAGAGTAAACTGTCAAAAAATGCGCTTTGATTTATTTACTGGTATATAGCGTTGATGTTTGCTTTACTAGGTACCTCCATATTACTTTATTTTATAATGCTTTGCTAATACCGTGCGCCTTATTATAAAAATATTCATAAGGATAGACTTTCTTCTACGATTTTGCCGCCTGGAGTAGACGTCGAGTAGTTCCTCTTTCGCTAAGTCCGTCGAGCGCGGCGCAAAAAAAAAAAAAAAGGCGGGATAAAAACAGGCCGAGCGGAATTTATCTCGCGCGTTCTAACTCCAGATTTCCCGCGGCCATTTGTTTCACGCACCTTAGAGTCATGTTTGACGGATTAAACGTACCCTAGCCCTGTAGACTCGTGGTCTTCGGTAAAACAATCTTGAACAAGAAATGATTAACCTAAACAATAGGCCTTTGCGGCAGTTGGTCAGGTTAACGATAATTTCTAAATTTTTAGCTTCAGCTAAATGACTTTCAGAACTGGAAAGAGCATGTTTTAACCCATAGACTTCTTTCGTTATTTATCACTACAAAAGGAAGCTGCTGGCGATAGAAAGAGGGCATAGAATTTTCAAAGCAAAGATTTTATGGCAGCTTGGAAACTTCCAAAATTACAAGGATTTGTATGGAAAACCGCTGGAGTGTGATTGAAGGGCAAAGCGTCTTCTTTCCATACAAATCCTTCCAATTTCTAACGTCCATAAAAATTCCCTCTTAAAGGATATAAGCTTGAAAATTTGAATGCACGTTTATTTGTAAATTCCATTTCTGATAACATTATACATCACCAATGACTAAATCAGTGTTTTCTTGAAAGCACATCACGTGACCAACTAATGGCAAAGCCTATTGTCACTAAAAATAGCAGGCCTTCAACAATAATTTGGAACACGAGAAAATTGTAACAATAACGGTTAACTGTATAATCACAACACAGCAGTACTGTTGATTATTTTATTCTAAAACATTTGTAACTGCAGTAACCCAAGAATATACATCTTTTCATTTCTGTTTACCGCTAAATTTAAACTTATATATATATATATATATATATATATATATATATATATATATATATATATATATATATATATATATATATATATATATATATAATAATTTCTTTCAGTTTTCCCAACAACTGTTATTTTGTGACTTTTATATAGTTATGTTAATGTAAAGAAATTGAAGAGAAAAATGTGAAAAAAAAATCTTTGAGTCAAAACGCTCAATTATAGTTCAAGGTCATTTGAAAAAAATAACACACATTACTTCCTTATGTTAACGGTTACAGCAACTGCCGAAAATACGTACTAATCATAATAAAACTTAGTAGAACTAATTGAAACAAAGAAAAAAACAAACAAACAAACAAACAAACAAACCGAACCCAAGTAGAAACTTATCACGCTGTGTACATTACAACTGACACAAAACAATATAAACAAAGGCACACGAGGCTAGAAAACGCTGACATTTTCTGGGCACGATTTCAGGTATTAAAATAAATTTAACGTGATTTGGTAGCAGTTCTAAACTTCAAACAGCAATACGAAGTCGTAATCATCCATCAAGGTGTCCGATATAAATATTGGCCAACTGGCCAAGGGACGCCTTTTGTAGCTCAGCAACATTTTTACTAAAGGAAGCGTTATCTGTTCCATATCCCTAGTCTTAAAAAACGATCAATATAAAAGCAGGATATTAAACGAATGCGACTCGTTCAGTCATAGAAATTAGCCCCCTCCCTACCCGTGAGGATAGCGTCAATCCATATGCTCATTGCAAGACCACTAGGAGCCGCAACATAGTATGTTTCTTGGGGAGTTTTAACACAAAAAGCTGTTCTTGTCGAGGAGCCTTTGTGCGAGTTGGGCAAATCTACGTACACGTCTTGTATGGCCTGGAAATAAACAATACCCTTGGGCACACGTTGATGTTCGTCAGAGTAGTAACACAGGGCACGCTTCTGTCTGTCCAAAACAAACCAACGCTTTTTCCAGGACTTGATGAGCTTTCCTCCCAGTTTTGACAGGTAGCCTTTACACGCACTGGCTGTCACGCGCACTGATGGGCAGTTTTCTAACACGTGACCTGTTGAGACCAAGTGCTGCACAAGGTTGATGTCGTGGTGAGAAGAACCATTTTTAACCTGTTTGATAAACAGAGGAAACAATATGTACAGATCAGTAATGTTTGTCACTTTCATTACTGACGAAATTTAGAGAGTCAGTGAATGGGAGTGAGCGTTAACTATAAACAGCTTCTACGTGGTGATTACCAAAGCAGGAAAGGGTGCAATTCAAAGTAAACAAGGGCTACAATCATGGACAAAAGTCTTGGGACAAATTTGCACTTTTGGCGCTTTTGCGTACACGCTAGGCGCGAATACAACTTCACCTGCCTAACCTCGCCCCCCACCCCCCATACAATGTTGAAAACTAGTTCGTGCAATTTCACCTGATTTTCAACATTGTCTTGTGGGGGAGGGGGGACAGCAACCCGTTTATAAAGGATATAGCAGCGTTTTCTTCATACTTCAGTTCTAAAACACAGATAATCCGTTACATTACGTAAGTGTCCCAAGGACTTTTGTCCACGATTGTAGTTCTTAAAAAGCAGAGCAGCTAAACAGCAGTTAATTAACACTAATTTGATACACACTGTTGATACTTAACACTAATTTGTATTAGTAAGTCGATTCTAAAACCATGCAATCGAAAATAAACATGTCCAGACTATTGTCAAATACCAAACCAACCCCACCCCCATCGGCCCCATCCCGCCCCTCACATGCACGCCCGCATTCCTGTTCCGGATGCAACCGCCTCCCATCGCGCCTGCCCAGTTCGGCAACCAACGATTATAAGCGGCTGTATTAGCAAGCTTCGTGATGGAAAATGAAATAAATTAAAGTGGCTTTTTGTTTAAACAGCTAGGTTTCCTATACCCATTTCCCAGTGTGGGGAGGGGCAGTGAACAGTCTCCATGGAAACCCCCAACTTTTTTTGTTACCTTTGCAGGAAGTCTTTCTTGAATGGCCTTCTCCGTCATCATCTCTTTACGAGCTCTGTCGGCCGCTGCAACTTTCTCAAGTTCTTCTTGCTTCTGTTTTTCAGAGAGGATCCTTTCCATCTCCTGTCTTCTTACCCGTTCCAGTCCTAGAGCTTGTTCAAGTTCTTTGATTTTGTCGCCATTGTCTGTGATGTTTGTGTTGTTCTTCTGCTGTTTGAGTTCAGCTAACTGCCGCTCCAGCTCTACTCGTTTCTCCTTTTCTAGTTCAAGCTTGCACGTTTGGTCTTTGGTTATCTCGTCTCCAATGCTACCGCTTTCGTTGCTGTCTTGTTGTTTAGCGTTATGCCAAAGGCTTTCTGCTTCTTTCTTCAGCTCTATCAGTCGCCTCTTTTCATTCTCCAAGCGCTGTTTTCGCTCCTGAAGAGTGCAACCTTTTCCGAGCTGCGATATATCTTGCATGTTTAACGCTGACAGAATCAAAGGAGAATCTGAGCCGTTGCTTCTGATTTTCTTGTACTCTTTCTCAAGATTAATCAAACGCGACTTCTCTTTACGCATTTGTTCTCTTTGATTCTTAAGTTCCGTTTGGAGACGCCGTCTTTCTTCTTCCGCTTGTTGAAGTGTCTCCTGCTGCTGAACTTGTAAATCTCGAAAGCGCCTCTGCTCTCGTTGGAGTTCCCTTCTTTCTTCCTCTCTTTCCTTCTCGAATTGCTGTCGAATCACTTCTCTCTCTCGTTCTAATTGCTCGGCCGCTTCCCGCTGTTTCTGCTCTAACTCTTCCAGTAAAAGCTGCTCAGTTTCAAAAAATTCAAACTCGATTTGGCGTTCACGTTCCATCTTGTCCTGTTTTGAAATCATGGTATCTTCTATTTCCTTCATGGCTTGAGCATGCTTTTCCTCGAGTTCCACAAGCCGCCTTTTCTCTGATTCAATCATTTGTTTTTCATGCTCCTGCTCCCGGGCTGCATTCTCCAGCACTTCCAACCGTTCTTGTTCTAGTTTGTTCAATCGCTCGCGCTCCTCTTGAAGTCTCATCTTCTCTTCTTCGCGTTCTTCGTCGAGTCGTTTTCTCTCGAGCTCAATCCGTTTCAGGGCTTGTTGTTGCTGTTCCTCCAACAACTGAATCCTCTCCTTTTCTTTTTTAATCTTATTATTCTCTTTTTCCCTTTCCTCTTTTAACATCTTGATCTGGGCGTTCAGTTCCTCCTCCAGTTGTTGTATGACCTCACTTTGTCTGTCCTTCATCTCCTCAAGTTTCTTTCTTTCATCCTCGATCAGTTCGCTATCAAGTTGCTGGCGCTCGTAAGTAAGAACCTCTTCCTCTAAACTGCTCAACTCCTGAAGCGCTAGCTGTTGCCTCAACTCTTCGATGGCCACTCTTTCCTTCTCTGTTCCTTCTTCCCCTTCCAGCTTTGCTTTCATTACCTTTAATCGCTCGTATTCTTCTTGTCGTCTCTTTTCCTTGTTTGAACGTTCGAGTTCTTGCTTTCTAACATTCTCTTCGTATTTTTCTTGAAGCATGATCAGTTTTTCTTTCTCTTCTTCAAAATGTTGCAGTTCTTCTCGCTGTCTTTCCAGTTCCTTGATTTGTACTGCTATTTCTTCTTCAAAGCTATTAACGGCTTCCTTGTGCTGTTGTTCCATTTCTTGGAGCTGGCGCCGTTCTTCTTCGAGTTCTGTCTTTTCAAACTCAATTCGCTTAACAGCATCTTTGTACTCACTTTCCAGAGACAACAAACGTTCGTTTTCCTTTTCTAGTCTTTCCCTTTCTTGCTTGTCTTTTTTGTATTGCTCAATGGCAAGCTCCACATCTGGTTAAAAGAAAAAAAAGAAAACTATTCACCACAAACGCTCAAAGCATTTGTGCGCGCTAACGAGATACAATCGACCCTTCCAAATCATCCTGTAATTGTAGTAAAAACCTCTTACTAACCGAGTTCGAGGTCCGTACTTTAAGTTACGGACCGAGTATTGTCCACTCCGATTTATGACCCAAGCGAAAGCGCGCGGGTCGTAAATCGAAGGGGAAAGCACGAGGATCCGTAACTTACAGTACGGACCGAGAAGACGAGGTTAGTAGGATATTTATTATATCTCTACTGTGTGTCTGACGGGTTCGGGAACGATTTCTATCCACGCGGAGTGGCTTCCAATTTTTGACGCACGTCGAAAGCAAAACGAGCCAATTTGAAATCGTTGTGATATCGTTGTTAAGTCGTTAGCACGTTTTAATACACTGAAAGTTTTAAACTTTTACTTGCAATAAAAGTTAGGAACACTTGCCGATAAATCACGAAACATTTTGACAACGAAAACGGCTTTAACATTTAGCGGGCCGTACTGTAGAATACGGCCGGTTAAATTGTCCAATCACAGCGCGCGTAGTAACTGAGAGATATCATAATAATAATAACAATAGCAATGACAATGACAATGACAATGACAATGACAATGACAACGACAACGACAATGACAATGACATTGATGATGATGATGATGATGATGATGATGATGATGATGATGATGATAATGATAATAACAATGAACCAACAAAGAACGAGTATGGTTTAGATTGCCTTAGATTGAGACGAATTAGTAGGGGTCGTTCCATTTTATTTGGAGGGGGGTGGTGATTTCCAAAAAAAGTGATAACGGTCTGTCCCTAACGACTAACTTGTGCCATCATCCGTGAGGCCACTCCACTCCACTCCACCCCACTAAGTACCTACCTGGGTAGTACTGGTCAGGAACGATGGAAAATCGGTTTCCTGGGTTGGATTCCTTGATCCTCTTCGCTTCTCTGGGATTATTAAACCGAAAGTAATTTGACTTTCCCAGACAAATCATACAACCTACAAAATACGATAACATCGTGACTATACGGAATATAGTGTGACACAAAAGTGATGAGTAAGTGGTAACTACTATTACAGTCATTTCCATGCTCAAGGAAAAAACCAAATCTTAACTGTTCGCTTTAACACAGGAAGGCATCCGTGAGAAAATCGATATCGTATTTATATTCCCTGGGCAAAAAAAAGAGGGAACTCTCAACTTATTGTCAAGCAAACGTGTGTTAACCATATCTATCCTCAAGTACAAGTTTCAGCGTAAGATTCATTAAGGCGTGCACAATGATTTGAAAGAAAATGCGCAATTGTCACTCTTAGACTAAAAGCGATCAAACTGAGAGTCAGAGGTGAACTTGCCAGAGGAGACGGTAGCAAGAGACGAGCCACAGCTGTATGCCGATGACGAAATTTCCTGCCAGTTTCCGTGTTGAAGGCAATTCCAACCCAGTACTGTAACATACAGGAGAGTAGGACACTATTTGCACTGGGCAGCTGGACTTGGTATAAACACTAGCTAGGCTCCTGCAAGGGGTCTAGGGATTACAGAGGGGGTGGGGGTGGGGGGGGGGGGAACGGATCGTGCATTAGCTCCTAGACAAGTGAACCAATTTGAGTCACGTGATCACTGGCACCTATATGCTTCATATGCTCCGTAAGAGAACGCTTCATTTCATGAAGCACCCGCACTTGACGATAAAAAACAAATCGCAGGCTCACACGCCGATTTAATTGGAATAATCTCCACGGTATGGAAATACTTAAAATACGCTTGTACATGAACATTTCGTACCTTGCGGTAGCCTGGTTGGCTCCGAGATAGGAATTCCATCCACAGAACACATTGCTGCTTTAGGATACAGAACCACTGCGTCGCCATTGTATTCCGCTATACAGTGCTCACTGTGGACAGAACACACGTTAATTGTTCAGCAATCAACCTTCTCCTTATTGACTGTAGTAAGTTGACCTCAATGTAGAAAGTACTCGAAAGGAGCACATCAAAACTTGTCCTTACGGTTCTATTCCTCTCCCTCTCAGTTGAATGTCGGGTTTGCTTGTTTCTGTTAAAACACCGATCACCGTTTTCCCTTAAATGAAATGAATAACGCATAGCAATTAGTAAGAAGAAAAAAAAAAAACTGGACAGAGGAATAGTTACATGCAATGACGCTTCACAGATTATGATCGATTCAATAAGGAAAAGATGGAACCTTACTGGATAATCAATGCAATAACATTACCTCTTTTAATTGGACAAAGAGTTACACCAATACTTAGTCTTCCTCCACCAAGGCTCACAAAGTGAGGTTCTTCAGTTTCAAACTTGAGCGCGGAGCCCAGCTCCGTAACGGCAAGTGCGCGTTCCTAAGACAGAAACACAAGACAGTCTGACATTACAGCTATTGTCTAAAACAGTGATACAGCTGGTTTAAGTTTCTTCACTCGATCTCATTGCAATATATAACAAACACTTCACAAGCCAAGGAATTAGGAGACGAAGTTTGGTCCTCCCCTATCACCTTCCTCGAAGAGATGAAAATTCTACAATTCGTAAGATCAGGTTAAGTCACAAGGAAATCATAAAAAAGAAAGTTCTAGAAAAAGAGGGGCGCTCTGAAAGTTTTGTAAGTGTCGTTTACGCCTAGAAGAAAAAGTGAAAATGCTAAAAAGTGTTTCAACGATTGAATATCCATCAGGATCTCACCCTTTCTGTGAGATTAGTGCATATACTTGACTTACATGTAATAAAAGAACGAAAATACAAAGGCTGCATAAAAAAAGAAAATCACCTCATCTGTGCCGCCCCAGACTTTCAGTTCCAACTTCATTTTAATGTTTAGCGATCGTCAATTTGATTCGACGAACTACAAAATTACATTTCACGGCAACTTAGTGTAAATGCGCGAATACAGCTCGAGGAAATGTTTGACTAAGTTACAACAGACTGGGGTAAATAAGCCAGAACGAGTATTTACGAAAATTGCACCTGACAATCAACGAGCGATGAGCAAAGGAAAAACATGTTTGTTCCGACAACTTATCAAACAAAGCCAAAGTTAATTTCATTAAAAAAAAAAAAAGTGCGCGGTAATTTCATTTTATGAAGTACTTCTGTCATTCATTCACAAAGAGCTTTCAATTTGAGCTTGTGCTGTCAAGTACATTCGCTAATATTACCGGCCGAGGGGTTATTATGGCGCCTTAATTCTAATTGATATCAATGAACGTTTACTGTAACACAGTCAGTGTTTGCGAAACACACAGGAAAGAACAAGTACGCTTAATTACGACATTCAATAACCACTTAAAAACCAGAGCACGTGAAAATAGAAATAGGAAATGAAAAATGGCGCACATTCAGGTGCAAATCAAAATCTAAACTTGACAATGTTACGCACATAAGAATTACAAATGTTGAAACAAGATCTTCGTTGATTTTCATTTCTCAGAAAGAGTCTACTTTCTAAAAACATTTCTCATCAAATGAGATAAAAAAAAACTACTCGACTCTTTATAATATAATATTATTATTAATTGAATAATAATATAATATTTAACAATTAGACCCGTAAGCCCGCAAGGGCTACGGGTCAATAGCCCATTCGGCTTCGCCTCATGGGCTATTGACCCGTGGCCCTTGAGGGCGGAGGGTCTAATTGTTTTAGTATCACCCTACTAGTCGGACTGAAAAGGCAGTAATAAAGTTAGCAAATGCAAGTTGAAGAAATATTTATTTGGGAATAAAACGAAAGAAAGCGTCACGCTCGATTGCGCCAATTTCGCTACTCGAGGACTATTACTAATAGTCCTCTAGTGGCGTAGCCAATTAAAATGCAGGATTTGCATTAGTCCACTAGTTGGGTGACACTAATATATTTTATTATATGGCTGTGTCTCACGAGGACTGGGCACTACCGAATTCACGAATTTGATTGGCTTAAATCGATATTGAAAGCGGTCTAGATTTTCCCATCTAGAACGGCATCCAGACCGATGCCATTTTGCGGTTAAAAGGTTGCAAACTAAAATGCAAAAATGTTGACTATTTTCTTTTAATAATATTTATTTATGGAAGTGCCAAAAAACCTGATGAGAAAAAAAATAAAGAGGACGAGCAAAATTTGGCAGAATTAAGTTCGGCTCATCGCCGTTCGCAAGCAAAATTGTCAGCTGGTACAAACCAGTTATATCAAACGATTTTTAAAAATTGTTCTTTGTGCTATATAATAAACATCTTATTAACCGAGCTAAGTCGGTCTGTATGGGAGAATCTTGACCTCGGTCGTGTGTACAGACCTCACTGCGTTCGGTCTGTTCTCACGACCTCGGTCAAGATTCTCCCATACAGACCTCCTGCTCAGTTAATAAGAGCTCAATAATTTCATATTATTACGACAAAACGCAAAATCATGCTTCAATATATAAAGTAATCAAGTGGATGTCACAATTGCTAATAATGCCACTCCAACGTAATCTGAAGCTGAGAAATTTCGAATAGAAAGAATCACAAACATAAGGTAGGTGTTGTGTCAGTCTACAGCTCTATATAACCCGGCACCATGTGCGATCTTCACAACTTAATTATAATAACAATTACTTGATATCAAAGGCCTTGTTAACAAATACAGAATTTCCGAGAAGATTTAAGTATTTTATAAGATACTGGGAGGAGAAAGGTTTAAGGTGGCCGAACACAGTTTTCGCGCTCGCTTTTGCTGATGCAATTCAGCACGCGCACAAGGATTGCAAAAAAAAAAACAAACATGCCGTCAATAGAGCGATCATTTTATTTACTCAACACCCGCAGTATTTGTGCTATTTTTCTCTATAACTGAACGCAGTGTATTGATGGCTTCAGTCTTTTATCACGAATATATGTTAGAAAAGGTAAAGATGGAAAGAACTCAGCAATTCTCAGCTTTTTCTTTGTTACCGAAAGAACCCAGTTAAATGCAGCGCATGCGTAGTAAGTCAAAAAATTGCGATTGAATCAAAATTTGCACTCTCGGAAATACGCCTTTTTCTCGAGAACCACTCATTAGAATTTCACGAAATTTGGCACGAAAATACTTTAGGAAATAAGTAACTGGAGTATTGAAAATAATTGAACTTTAACAAAGGAAACTCGAGATATTCCAGTACACCTTCAACAAGAGATAATTAAAGATCTCTCTGTTAAATTTTTAGCAAAATCGTGTCAACTTGTAAGAATCGTTACAAGCTTGTTGCATGCAAATTATAAAGAAAATCTAATGACTAGATTTTCTACAAATAAACAAAACCGATCCTAAAGGCCTGTTTATTCTTATTCGTGTTGCCATGGCAACGGCACATACGTCAGCTTAACCATCAAAAAACCAAAGTTTGTGTTGTTAACTTGCTTGCTGCCGTTTTTGGCGACCGAGAGATCAAGGGTTTTAGAGAAAAAGGTGAATGAAACACAGGTATCAAAAACTGTGTTCAGCCACCTTAAAAGGAAAGAGGTCTCCAACACGATCCCACGAGCGGAGAGTTTTACCGCAAAGAAAGCGCGCGGAAGGATTTTCACACAGAGATACCGCGAGAAAACACATTCACATGTATGGCAGTCGCACGGAAAAAGGTCTTTACACGACAGTCTTGCTAGGAAAATGGTCTACATGATCATCTCGCGAAGAACGTGTTTTAAATGAGGACTTCGCAAAGAACGCGTTTTACATGACGATCTCGCGAAGAACACGTTTTAAATGAGAACTTCGCGAAGAACGCGTTTTACATGACGATCTCGCGAAGAACGGCATTCGTGATAGAACGCTTGTAGATTTATACTAAAATAGTAATATAGACTTTTAACGTTCGTCATCAGTTTCATGTTAATACTTGTGAGAAGAACAGGTTATGTTTGAGTAATCTTCCAGTATTAACGATTATAGTTTACGTCTTCCATTTTAGTAGGTGTCAGTGTTTACTAGGCGGAAGATGGAAAAGATAAAAAGTAAAATGATATGATAAATCTTATCTTCTAAGTCAAGAAGTTATTGATATGCAGACCATAAACGGCTTACAAGAAACCAATTTGACAAGCAAATTAAGAGTCCAAAAGTACAACTTTTCAGCCGAAGAAAGTGTTAGTAGAATTTACCTCCAGTTTACGACACGAAAACAAAATTATTAGAATTGGGCAACATTTTGCGCCGAAACCGTGTTGCGTGCAATCGAAAGCAGTTTTGTGGCTCACGGTTATAAAGATAACATCTGCAATCAGTCATTAAAAGGGAATTTACCTCCCATAATTTCTTCATTTTCATAGCTTAAAAAAAAAAAAAAAAAAAAAAAACGAAAAAAGAATGGACTTTCGATTTCACCCGAAGCAAACAACGAAAAAATTTCAACGAAAAGGTTGGCAGCGACAGTAAAGTATGGGTATTTTGAAATAAATTTAAGATAGCTGCAATAAAGCCAATAGGTTGTAGCGCTGTTGTGATCAAGTTGGGGGGACTGACGACTTTCAACATTGTTTTGGAAAGAATAAGAACTCTAAAGACAATACGTGTATCGTCATCGTCGAATGTGCCTTAAGAAAATTACGGACACAATCAGCCACGAAACTATGCCTCTTCATATTAGAGATAAAACAGAAAACAAGAAGTACTCTTCTTCCATCTTCTAATTCAAATGAGGAATTCAAAAAGTTCTCAATTAAGCGTCATATAGTAATGTCGAAAAGTCAAATATTGTTTATCATCATTTGGAGTTAATGGACTATAAATCGTGGTGAGTTTGGATCAATACCTTAGCTAATGAAACGACGGTGATCAAATTTTACAAAATAACAACGTTCTATTATGCTACGAGCACCAAGGCATGGTAAAGCTGGCCGATATATCCCGCACCACATTCCTTTCGTATAATATCAACCCCCAAATAAATGAGCCTAAATTTAAGAATGGTATTCGATGGGACTATCCACACAAGAAAAAAATTTGTTCAAAATCTCACTTTCTGGAGGAAAAAAAGGAAATCTAGCGTTAATGAAAGCGAACATCGCCAGCGGCTACATGCGTTTTCAAATTAATTCACTGTGGCTCAAGATTGTCTCTTCATGTCAATGTTCCTAGCCTCAGGCTTACTAATATTTCCGTCAATAAAAATTACATGTACATTTCGCAAAAAAAAAACCCTCGCTCTGCTAGTTTGTTTACAGACGGAATTTGATGTCGTGGTCAGATCTGCTAATAACAATAGCTAGCTAGTTACCGTGAATAGTTCCTTAATTTTACAATATTCACCACATTTAAAACCTCAAGGAGTTGTTTTCGTCTGTTTGTCAATTATATTCCTCTCTTTCTTTATTGAACAGCTTTTCAAACCGTTTAAACTATGTAGGTTTAAAACAGATAATAACACAGAATTGACAATTTACAAATGGACAAAGTACAACAAAACATCGCCACCACAAAATGATGACAAGACAAGAGAAGTACAAGGCGGCCACTTTACCTCGATGAGCTTTTGAGTTTTGCTCCATTTTTCTTCCCAAATGCCCGTCAGTCGCTTCATCAGGTCTTCATTTTCTTGTAGTTTTCTCTCCGCTTTATCAACTCCTAGAGAATTAGGAACATTGTCACTCTGCAACACAAAAAATTAACATACAGTGTATATTCTCTAAATCTACCTTAACTGTAACAAAACAAGAAATAAAATGATTTACGGAGTGAAATTCTTGTTTCCGTCTTCATGAAATTGATTACGACTATACCTGTTGAAATACTGCATTGGCTAAGATGCGAACAAATCTCATTCTCGGATGACAAATTTGACCAGAATAGCAAATTTCGGTCCCTTAAAGCGATAAACTCGACTCGGTAGCTTAAAAGGATGTACGGGCCTTGCTGACGCCTAGCTATTTAAATTACGTCGTCAAAATGAGGTTATGATACAAGACATATAATGGATAATATAACACGTGACCAACCCTGAGTCGGCATATGGGTGAACGGACAATAAGGGTAGGAAAACAAAATACACAAATGCCGAGTCGACTTTAAGTAGAAGCGGCATCGAGCTAATGATAAACACAGTAAATTCGTACGAGCAGGTCAAAAGAAAAAAAAATCAAAACAAATTTGAGACGGCGTTTAATACGAATAAAAGAAACCCGAGGGTGAGCTTATAAACTGCACAGAGTCAACATGGACAGCAATCTCCATACTAATTACTTTACCTTTCTTCCTTTCGAAGGTACACATGCAGAATAAACGCTTTAGCTTTGCTGCACGTATCGTTGCTTCTCATTTATAATATGGCTAAAACTTCCATACTTTTAAATGTATTTCATTCAAAAAAAAAATCGAGCAAATGTAGCCGCGTTATTCGTGCTATTTGCTTTATAGAAATGATTAAAAACGCCTGATTGTAAACCACCTGCTTGGCTGTAGCAGCTGCTGATGGAAATTTTCTCCTTACAAAACACTCGTGAAATAAGCGTGTAAGCTCAAAGCATCGACAACAAAACTTCGCTAACAGATAAGATTGAATTCAGAAAAGAACGCCGTTAGAAACACAGTTGAAAGATGCAGTCAAAACGCAATTGGCCATCGAATTGTTGTACACCTCCGCATTTAAAAGAATAAGATTTTCTTTGTGGGAGTGTAGGAAACAGTTTTTTTTTTTTTTTTCATGTGGTTGAATCAAATACGAATAAATGCTCGGTGCTAAGCTTGTTCCATAGTTCGTTATTGTTTTCATATTATCAACAAGAACCTTAAAAAGTTTTCTTTCTTATACGGCCCCAAGGTAATTCTCGACAGGAAGCGACTTGAATTAATTAGTCAAGACCACTTAACATGTGTGCATGTTCGCGCCATACGAACCGATCTGCATTACCATGTTAAAGCTTCCAAATCATTTATAATGGTATATTCTTAGCACGCTTTGTTATACAACTACTATTAACGTAAACCTAGAGTTTGGTTAAATACTACAGTGAAAACTTACACCGAATATGTGGCTTCTGTTCTGTACTAAGATGGTACTTTTCTCATACATGAACGAAGAAAGTGAGTGCGACTTGATTGTTATACAAAGATAAATGAATTGTAACTTTAGCGAAAATGTTCTCCAACGGAGGATCTGTTTTGCTCTGGTCATAAAAAGCGAATTCTCACAAAGCAACCGATGTTTTCTGTTTCATTGGTAATAATTATGAGTCAAACGCAGAATCGAACTCAGACTGCATTATGTCGACTTAAACGCTAGTGTAAAATTCAGTTATAAAAATGTTGATATTCAAAACACATACCTTTAACGTCTCCTTGAGACTGCGTATTTCCAACTGGAGTTCTTTAATCAATTTTACATTAGAATCCTGAAAAAAGACAACGACCAAGATATTGTAGAGAAGGGCAAGTGATCGGGAGATTACTTCACGTTGAACGAAATGAAAAATCCAGGCATGTCTTTCGTATAGTGTCCACAACAGGTCTTCTACCGAAATATTCATTATATACAGATTGACCTTAGAAAATGGCAGAAATCAAATAAAGAAGAAAAAAGAGTGAGGAGTACAGAGAGGAATACGGGCCAAGAGAAATACTAGTACCAAAAC
Source organism: Orbicella faveolata (assembly GCF_042242905.1). Lineage (NCBI taxonomy): Eukaryota > Metazoa > Cnidaria > Anthozoa > Scleractinia > Merulinidae > Orbicella > Orbicella faveolata. The sequence goes on from NW_028301553.1 coordinate 1,370,822, forward strand.
AACTCACGGTAAAACAACTGGTATATAAAGTGTCAGCCAATTTCCACAGCAACTCGTTTTGGAAATTGTTCTCTTTATTAGCAAAGATTCCAAGATTAAACGACTGATGAACTGTTTCATTTTGCGTTTTGAAGTTGAGGTTAGTAATCGACCAAAAGATGCCCCAAACATCGTATGACAAGAGGCACCAAAGATTGTGTGACAAGATGCACCAAAGATTGTGTGACCAAGCTTCCCTACTTTTTTCTTAGACTTCTTTCAGTTCTTTTTTGTTAAAATAATTACATTACACAGAAAAAAGGCTACCTATGTTCACAACACTGAGATTTGGCTTGTATTAAATCTTCAAGGCCCCAATATAACAGAAACAAACTGATTAATCTTTCAATGTGATACATGTATTATCCAAAATTAGAGCGTTAAAGAGCACCATTCATTATTTTCCTGAAGTAGCCCTTCCTCTAAACATGTAAATGCAATAAAGGATTTTGGCTTGTGGCAATTGAGAGTACCATCTTTTAGAATGACGTGAGATGATCTTATTCATGATCCCCCCCAACCCCCCACCCCACCCCACCCCCTAACATCCAGTTTCCTACCTCATTTATTTGGGGAACATTCACAATGTTTTTGGCCTGGTTTGCAAACCTCAAGGTGTTAAGTGTCTCATTATGACATGATGCAGAGGGTGACACAGCTGCTAACATTACAGTTTTACAATTTCCACCAAAGCAGTCCTTCAGTATCCATGTCAGTGCCTAAAACAGGAGGAGAACAGGCAATTAGGAGAAAAGTCACTTAGCCAACATGTGTACTTAGGTGCCAGCAAAGGAACCATTTGCAGTCAGCACTTTGCAAAAAATAATGTCCATGTACTTACAGAGTCCTTGTATGGAACAGTAGCTGCACTGGGACCCAACTCCGAGTCTTGGCTTGCTAATGTTGACATGACTCTTTCTAATGCCATCAGTGATTTGTCAGCATCAGCTACAGTAGAACAGTTGTCACTGCACTGGAAAAGACAAAGAAGATAAAGCTACAAACACAAAATTTCATAGCCTCAGATCTCCATTTTCTAGAAAGTTCTTGTTACTTTTGGAGTTAAGAGCCACACTGTTACATCGACTATGAAAGACAAGATGGCTACTTTGAGGGGTGGGGGGATCTTTGTTGCTGAAGCAATTGATTACTGCATGAACGGTGTATGCTGTGTTATTTGGCAACTACCATACTATAGTTATCAAGCTGATTGAAGGAAATTAAAGTAAATTAAAGAAATCTGGAACATTCATTTAAAATGCAATCAAACTGAGATGTTGTAGCCTCATGAAGATCACTGCATGTGAAACAGAGAAATACTAATCACTGCTATTTAAGCCTGCGTGTCAACACATCTGACGCCCCAAGCTTCAATGTATAACAGTAGTGAGATCAAACATTTAGGAAAGAGAAAAATCATGATTTATGTGTGAAACATAAGTTCACTCAGCACATTTCAAGAGCTTCATAAGGACAGAAGACACAAAAAAGAAAGAAAGGAATTTTAAATAAAATTAGTTTGCTTCAGTTTGCACATATTTCCTAGGCCAGGAAACCTAACTAGTCAAAAAAAAATCCACATATACTGTTTCCTGATTTGTATACTTGACAAAAACTTAATAGATTGGCATGCTTACCTCATTATGGATGCTCTTGCTTCCCACCAAATCCACAAGTTGAATGACACTGACCATTTCACATGGCAAGTCACCCTCAAGACGTGCCTGTATTGTTGAGTGTTGTTATATTTTAATACAGATTTCAGTGCTTTTTAGTTGTAATTAATTGATGTACACTTTAAGTTCTAATTTATGTTAAACTTATTGACCCTCAGCTGTTTGTTACTTGCAAACTAGTTGTTAAGAAATTCATTGGTTTCCATTTTTTTTTTTTTTTTTTTTTTTTTACATCCGAGAGAATAATTATCACTTAACTGAACATTCTGAGATATATGGTCTTCCTCCTCCCACAAATGATGGTAACATAAAGTCTAATTAGTTGCTGTTAATATATATTAATACATTTTATTACCTGGGTAAACCTTATGGTAAAAATTGTATGTGAACTACTGGAAAACGAATTGGAAGCCCTGGAACATATTGATCTATGAAGAAAAAGAGAAATTATAAATCAGTTAATAGGCAATTTGCATGATAAAGTCATTTGACTACAACTACCAGAATCCTTCACTTTTTCTGTTTCTTATGCTACATGTATGTAGGGCAATTGTTATTTAAAACCAACTGGGAATTCAAAATTTAAATATAAAGACAACAACAACTTGCAAATCTGCTATTGTGGATCAATCAAGTGTAACAGTTGTACAAGTCCACTAATAAAGTGATGTGTTCACACCATGTATTATATCATGTTAGCATTTCATAGCCCAAAGAAAATATGCAAGCTGATTGGTTAAAAAGCATGTTTCTATTAAACAATTAGATTCAGAGCCAATTGTTTCAGTATAAATCTACTAGTTGTTCAGAACTATTTAAATCCTCTTCACAGACACTTTGAAAACGCCAAGAAGCGGCCGTCATTTTGCTAACAAGGGCACTACTCACTATCTATCACAGAATGGTGCAAGTAAAGAGAATTTGCATTATGATGATCAAGATAAGCACCTTGTTTTCTTTTTAAAAGAAATAAAAAACATGTTCTCTGTGTTCCTATCGAGTTATAGAAACACTGGTGGAAGTTTGGGAGAACTTGAAAGAGCTGTGGAAACATTCCCCTGTCGGCTTGTGTTCCAACAGAATTTCTCGTTCTCCCAAACTTCCACTCATATTTCTGTAACTGGATAGAAACACGGAACATGTTTTCTATTTTTATCATATATTTTCTTATTATTAATAGTAATTTATGTTACTTCTGAATATCAACTCACCTGTTCTTCCTTCCTTTGTCAATCAAGCCTATTACTTCATTTATGTCTGTAACAATATGTTTAGTCAGTTTATCAACATACACACCTAGTTCACGGTGTTCCCGAACTACAAAAAAGAAAAGGAAGTAATAAGTAATGCAAGTACATCTATGATAAGAACATCAAACAGAAAAGAAGATAATAAGCATAACCAAATACAACAAGCACCACACAGAAATCTTACATGTACATACATGTATACCTTCACTGACAATGAATTTGCAAACACTTTAATTGCTACTGTTGGACATCTATTACCATGGAATTCATATACTTGAGCCGAGTATCACGTCCACTGAACATACATGTATAGGGCCAAACCCATGCACGACCGTTCCCAGGTGGCTTTGATAGCTCAGTTGGTAGAGCATTGCACCGGTAACGCAAAGGTCATGGGTTTGAATCCCGTTCAGAGCCTGAAATTTCTTCCGGTCATTTTTCCAGTAGTGTTATGGCTGCATTCGCATCTTTCATTCTTTCATTATTTAATAGCTACTGTTGGACATCTATTACCATGGAATTCATATACTTGAGCCGAGTATCATGTCTACTGAACATATAGGGCCAAACCCACACAGGACCGCTCTCATGTGGCTTTGATAGCTCAGTTGGTAGAGCATTGCACAAGTAACGCAAAGGTCATGGGTTCGAATCCCGTTCAGACCCTGAAATTTTTTCAGGTCATTTTTCCAGTAGTGTTATGGCTGCATTCGCATCTTTCATTCTTTCACTTTAATAAGGTTAATAATGTAAGTTAGCACTTAATACAGTTATAAGTACCTGCAGGAGTAAGTTTATTACCTAAAATTATGTACCATGAAGTTATAAATTTAAGCAAATTATTTATTGTCATAAACAAACATGATATACCAGAGCTCAACATTGCAACTGCTGGGGTCGACGATGTGACCCTTTATACATGTTATTGCACATATAAACATTTCCTGTTGTTATCATTATCATCGTCATCATCACCATCACCATCATTATCTCTCTTTATGCCAGTAGGCACATACATGTAAGGACTCTTTTTGTTGGTTAAAAGTCGAAGAACTTTTATTACCGTACCTATATAAAGATGGCTTAATACGAAATTTTATATACAGTCAACTCCTCAGTTGAACCTTCAAGGTAACTTGAAAAAGGTTTCAATGAGTTATTGGTAGCTGAGAACAAATGACCAAAAATAAGGAAAAATGGTGTTTAGTGTACAATTGAACCTCTCCATAATAGCCACCTTGGGGACAATACTAATTGACAAAAATGGTTAGAGTTATCAAGAGTAAAATTATATAGAAAGTGACCCTAAGGGAAAAGAAAATCTCTTCAAGTTAGCTGGAGGTTTGAGCTATCACGGGTTCAAGTTACCCAGAATAGAATTAGAGTAGTAAATGTATGACGGGAATCCACAAAAATTGACTCTGGTTTGAGTTAACACAAAAAAATGTTCAAATGTTGTTGTTGATAGTGATCAATGCGCTATTAGCTACACATAGCTAGTTCACAGGCATGCCACTTAAATTGAAAGAAACACGAGGTTGGAGTGAGTGAGGGTTCAAGTTATTGGGAGTCGACTGTATTTATTTTGTTGTTAAAAGGCAAGAAATGAGTTAACATGGTATTACTAGTATCAGCTCATACATGTAATAACTGTGTATTTTGGGTGTCCTCTCAGGCTTGTATTCATGATCAATGACATATTAGCGAAAGAATAAGAATAAGGCAATGTTTAGTAGTAGTGCTGGGTATGACACACCTCTTAATGAGTCCTGCCAGTTCCTTCTCCTTCCCAGTAAATCCTTAACAAATTCTTTGTGTATTTCCAGAAAACTAGAAATTAAAATGAAGCATTTCAATTGGTAAGCTTCAAAACCTTATACAGTGTAAAAGTATGCATGCACTAGAAAATGTGGTAAAATGAGTGGTTTCAGAAAGTATCCATACCTATTCCACAGATGGCTTTTTGGAATTCAGAGGCCAGGGCAAGGGGGAGGAGGTTCTTTGAAAGTTAGTTACTGATTTTAAGTTTGGTGTCTTCACCCCAGCCTTTTTCTATTCCTAGACCTTGTCATTAATGAGAAATGACAGATCATTGATCACAAAAATGCTAGTCTATCATGAAAGATGCAATCATGCAGTGAATTACCTGATCATGACACAATAAAGCAGGCAAAAACCACAAAGAAAAACAGCAGTTCGCACATGTGATTTATCTAGTAAGTCAGAGAATGTTCATGTGCAGAGTTCACAAAGCGGCAGTAGGTGTAAATCAATCAAGGAATTTACCTTATTTCAGCTCTGAATGACGTGTCATCTTCATATCCAGAAGCCCTTTTGAAAAGACTCTTGCAAATCCAAGAAGCAAGGCCTTCAAATTTATCAGTTCCATACATAACAAAACTTTTACCACTGCCACATGCTCCATAACTAACCACACAAGTATTATAACCACCAAAACATGACGAAAGTACAAACTGTCCAACATCTTCCAAAATCTGAAAAGAATAAAACAACAACAATAATAATGAATTCAAATTGCATTTAAAAAAAATGAATATTATTTATTTAGCGCATTGGACAATTAGTAGAAAATGGCGCTATATAAATGTATATTTATATTTATTTATTTATTTATTTATTTATTTATTTATTTCCTTGTATACATGTAGCTACTTAATTGTTATATCTTACATGTACACTGTACCTCCTCAAGTTTACATTTGTACATGTATTTAGATGTTTACTTATTTATTTATTAATTAATTTATCTATTTATTTATTATTTATTTGTAATAATGTGAGTAAAGAGCTGGATTAGTTGCTCCAATTCTCGGTTTTCACCAGTCATGTGATCAAAACTAAAAATCGTAACCATTCAATAAATAAATTCAAGAATCTGGGATGTGATAGATGACTGTTGTATAAACAACCTCGCCAAGAATCAGGTTTCTGCCGTTTTTCATTCGCCCATTATTCGCGGAAGTGTGTCCCCAAATTTATAGAGCTTTATATGGAGATACCATGTTTGTGCCCTACGGAGGGGCACAAACATGGCGGCCATAAAATAACAAAAACATCTGTCGTTGAGTTTTGCTACTGAAACGAAAATTTTTAGTCTAGAGCTCCGACACATTGAAATAAATGCTTCTTATAGTGCAAGCACCATTTATTTAGCAAAAACTAAAGCAATAACTCATCTTTTGACCTACGCGACAGTCTTTTCGGGCTGCCATTTTCATGTCACGCAATGCAAAAGCTTGGAGTGCTCTATTACAAACAGAAGAACTCTTTTGAGCTAATACATTGTCAAACGTCACGTTCCTATAGGGTCTTTTATCTGATGAAACTAAAACCTCAGAAGGAAAGATAATTTCTAATTTTGGAATATGACTATGTCACATGAAAACCAAGAATACATTTTTGCTACTCAAAGTTTCATGTTTCTCTCAAATCAATCAGCTTCAAATGCTCATCTTGCAGAATTAAATAGATAGATTACAACATTTAGACCAGAAGCCACATCTGTCTTAGCAACAGCCTTAGCAGCTCAGGGGAGCAATTAACTGCGAAATTTCACAGATCACAACTTCTTCACAACTTCTCAGCAACACCTTAAATAATTGTGCCAGGCTAAGAAAGTCATGGGCTTGCAGAAAAGATGTCGGCCCTACTGTTGTTCATCATTATGCACTGATGTTCAACATGTGAGTGTCTTTCTGAGTTAGATAAGGCTGCCACCATGTTGATCATAACAAAAGTCATCACTAAAAATTTCAATTGCTTTCTTTTAGGAAAGAGTCCTTCTGTCTTTGCCACACATGATGTCCACACCGGTCGCACCTGGTACCGGTGATATTGCAGCCTTTCTTACATTACTTTTATGCCAGGAAGTTCAGAACTGCCAATCAAGTATCAAACAATACTACATGCATTTCCTAAAAATGATAAACTGTAAGCCTGCTGTAAGCAATCTTGTATTTCAGTTTCTCACTGAAATCTGCTTGAGCTCAAGAACCAATTATAATTGGGAGAATTAGCATGTATCAGTTTCAACAGGTTTTGAATGAGGCCCCATCCGCACTACTGCACAGAAATTTGAAAACACAGCTATATTTCTTAAGGGTTAAACCTATCATCCTGACACTAATCTGTCAAGAAAACAGAACTTTTCAAAAACACTCTTCAAACCAGAGGAATTTTAAAATGCCACCTGTGCGTTTTAGTGTAAATGGAAAACACTTTGAAAAAAAGCTTTTCAAAAATGATAGCGTCATGATAATCATGTGATTTCCATGGCCAAGTTTTCCTCAAACGCAAATCCAAAATTGCTGCTGACTGTTAAGTTTTCAAACTTCTCAAGTGTAGTGTGGATGGAAAACATAGGATGGATTTCAGAGTGAAAACCAGGTGGGGGAGGGGTACTCCACAAAAAATTGGTAAGGTGTGCTTCCCAAAACAATAGCCTTATTAAGACCAAAACATGACCTGACAAAAATTTGATACCCAATAATTGAAGACCTGACCCTTTAAACATTCACCCTGTTTCAGACCTGCCTTATAAATTATAATTGTAAGGGAATTAATTATTAGTTTCCTTATCCAGACCAATGTTAATGAAAGGCACTACTTATTAGGTAGGATAGCTTCTTCTAAAAAACATACCCAATTTAAACTAGACTAGAGTGCAAAAACCATACCCTGTTGGGGACAAGAAAGCCAACTTAAAATCCCATATAAGGGAATGCCCCACCCCCCGCCCTGGGTAAAAAACCCCTTTTTCAAATTTTTCGGGCATAACATAGCGTGGACAGGATCTGAGAACATTGCCACACTGAAAGCTACAATATCTATAATTTACACAAATTGTAACATACTTGAAAGGTCATTGTTATAAAGAAAAATGTTCAGGATGTTAACATGCAATAGCAAGTCTATAATCCCACTGAGTATTTTGACAGGTATTTTACAGAAAATGCATATTTTTCCCACATGCGATTACTCGCATAAATGCAAAAGTATATAGTTTATAACCACTACACTCATGTTTTTTTTTTGTTGTTGTTTTTTCTTTTTAATTTCTTCGACGTACTGTGGTTTTCGAAAGCCCGCTCATCACTGGTCAATGGAACGGGAAAAACAAAAACCAACATGAACCAGTCGCCCGTACACATCGTCCATTCGTTGGTTAAACTGTCATATCCGGTCCACACCTTTTGCTAAAGCGACTAATCGATCAACTTGATGAAAAACACTATTAGAACAGAACAATATTTATTTCGAGATTAAATCACGAAATTCACGGTAGTTTATGTAGTTATGGCAGGATAACTTTTACCGCCATTCAATGTTATCGGTCCTTAGGGTAACTAAAACAAGCTAATTTATTTATAGATCACACCACAATGAACACACTGGGAATTAGTGACAGAAAGGAACTACTTTTCCTCAACCGAGATGTTAAATGTTGTTGTACTGTCTGAAATGAAAAGAATGCGAGATCCAATATTTTTAAGCTTTAAATCTTACCTCTGTGTTCGGTTCGCTGTCTCCATTCGGTTCGCTACAGAACTGTATAAATAAAATTACACCAGAACAATTAGTCGATAAAATTACCACTTTAGTAAATGACTCAAAACGGGATTTTTGTCCTTCAAAGAAAAGATTTCTGTCGATAATGAAAATCAGTAGCTTGCTGAACAAGCGACAAATAGAGGCTATGAGATAAATATTCAATATAGCGGTCCAAGATGAGCTCTGGCAAGGAAAGACCTCAAGTGTATCTAATAACTCACCGTGTGATCAAATTTAAATACTTTCTCTTTCTTACTTTCTGGATTGAGCACTCGAACTTCATCGTTTCGTGTCCACACCACCCGTTCCTCGCCATTTTCACGTTCTCTCTCGTTCAAGGGTCTCACTGACACGGCAACTGTAACACTCGATTTAGACGCCATTTCCAGCATGTTGTGGCTCGAATTCTCGCGCCAAAACAATGCACTCATAAAATGCAGAACTTTTGATCACTTGGCTGCGGTGATAAGATGCTTCGGTTGAATGCACGATGTTGCCCAAATAAAATACTTTTCCGGATTTCTCGCTGAATCCTACTGTAAGGTAATGTGGAGCACTGTGGGCCCGCCGCACTGGAATTTGAACATTGCTAAAAATCGGCGAGTAGGATCGGGACTTCCGTCCGGAAATGACGATTTTAATGCGGCACGAGTGACAAGGCCAGGTGGCTAAGCCAAGGGTACATGAGAATGAGGCTGAAAATGCAAGGTTGCAGGTTGCAAGGTTGCAGGTTGCAAAGTCAGCTAAAATCGACATTTCAGTTCCAGTAGCATTCCGGTTAGCGGTAGTGAGCCTAAATAGATGGCTTTCACATTAAGCCTTTATGTGTATTGAGTCGGGAGCCTGGAAGAGTACGGGGCGGAAGGCGGGAGAGGAAGGGGCGGGAAGTGGGAGTTCTAAGAAGGCGGGAATCATTTATTATGAGTTAAAATACTTTCAAAAACAAGAACTCAAAATGTTATTTGACTTATTCGATCCTGAAATGCACGGACATTTCTGAACGACTGCTTGCGAACTCCTTGGTGCTTCGTGGGTAAACAAATTACGTAATTACGTAATTACATAGTGACTTACATTTAGCTTATTTTGAGAATTCTAAGCCGACGGAAAAACGAAAATTCGCCCTGAAGCTTACCTCTGGTAAAATTGGAAACCCTTACGAGTAAGAGGCACAAGGCTAAAGTCGAAGGAAAAAAGGAAAAGGAAACGTCTAAGGATTGCGCAGCTAAATGAATAGGATGTGTTTTGTGTCTCCAACCTTTTTCACAGGGGACGGGAGCTAGACATCGTTGCCGAAAAACTTACCTCACGGCAAACTTAGTTGGGCCGCACCCTAAACTGTCAGTGCGCATGCCTAAATTTAAGGGTTCCAGTTCGAAATAAATTTCCTAGAAATAGCGCTTTAAATTCCTCTCTTTAGCTATTGCGACCGGTAAAGGTGAATTTAGGGGCGTAGCTAGGGGGGGTCCTGGGGTGCCCGTGGCCCCCCCCTTTTGTAAGCCTCTCTTAAGCAAAAAACCTACAACAGGTGGCGAAAACGACATGACAATCTGGTGAGTACCCTCACTTTGACACAGCGTGATCGCCCGTTTGAAAAATCCTGGCTACGCCCCTGGTTCAACCGTCACACTGAATTGTGAGGCTGACGTTTCGAGCGTTAGCCCCTAGTCAGAGCAAAGGCTATTAGTTATTATTAAAAACTGGATCATTGGGTAATGCAGTTCAAGAGCTTTCATTGGCTTAGCCATCAATGGTAATATAAACAAAAATGCACGGATATTTGTCCCCGGACATTATCTGTTCCGAGAAGTGAACTTGAGGGAATCATAATGTCCAAGGCTAAGACTAATATCCGAGCATATTTTCACCCCAAATGGAGGCTTTTGTGTTTATTATCCTTCAAATATTTTCTCAACACACCCGGTTTTGAAAATTGGGGAATATCACTTGGATATTCCCCAGTTTTAAACATGGATACTATCAGCAATGCTACCTTGTGGGAGACTACAGGGCAACTACCCGTCAAAGAAAAAATTAAGAAAAGAAAGTGGACATGGATCGGACATATACTTAGGAGATCAAACACCTGCATAGCCCGACAAGCACTGGGCTGGAACCCCCAGGGAAGTAGACGGAGAGGAAGACCACGAAACACCTGGAAAAGAGACACAGAAACGACCATCCAGTTAAAAGGCTACACCTGGAATCAGATTGAACAGATGGCCAGAGACAGAGGAGGGTGGACGCGTTTTATCTGTGGCCTATCCTCCGAGACGGAGTAATAAAAGGCATCATCATCATCATTCCCCAGTTTTAGCTGGGAAGAATTCAGTCACGTGACGCATTTAGACCAATCACGCTCTAGCGAAAATATTTGATAGATTATGAGAGCCATTATGCCATGCTCTACAAATATCGTAAGCGTACACTTAATTTTTGGGGGCGTTTTTCAATTTTACTCTAGTTTTCTATATTTTGGCGGCGTTATTAATATATCAATCATTCTACTCGCGCTTGGTGGATATGAGACGGTTATACCCGTGTAGTTGTCTAGAGTCGATGAATAGAAGAAACTATACTACACAGAGCTGGTAGTTCTGTGGTCACTGGTAATTCTAGTCTTAGTTAGGGTCTTTCTGTAAAAGCTATTGTCAGAAAGCCACCAAATAAAAAATTATTGCCTCATTATCTCTCTCCTTATATAATATATCTATATGTTATTTTTTACCCTCGTCATTAAACTTGAGAATGACCGAAGAGCGGTTGAAACGTCATTTACTTTTGCCTGTATTTTGTTTCCAGTGAATTGTTTTTTCTTAAGAAACCCTCACTGATAAGAGTGTTTAATATAGAATTTATTAGAGGCGGAGGAGCGAGTGTTATAAGACTGAATGCTGTTAGAATTGATGAACAAATTTGAGATGTTATTGGGTGTCTTTTGATTACGAATGTCATGCATTAAACAACAAATTGATTTAAAATAAAGAAAATTTACAGGTAAAATATCAGCGTCAGTAAAGAAAGGACCATAGTCGCTTCTTCCTACGAAAGATATAAATCTAAGTTGTCTTCTTTAAAGAACCAGAATTTTGTTTATCCTTGCCAATATGAGTGATTTTAGTTTACTTTCTGGAGGCTTCTTCGTCTTCGGATTAGCTTACCCATTACTTCGTACAAAAAAGAGTTCGACCCCTCCATATGGGTGGCAAAACTGGGGTACTAATCACGCATCACGCTAAATTTTTCTATTTAATCACATATCACGGATAATTTTTTCACCAATCACGCTTCACGTAAAAATCGCACATCGTCGATTTTACTTTGTCGACCCTAAAAGGGTCGTTAAAAAGAAGAACTTTGCCGATTCAACCACAAAAATGCATCGGCAAATATGTGACCTCTCACGCGAAAACGTTCCTTACGGTATCCGTTCGAATGGCTGAACGCAAGGCAAGTGAACTAGCCTGCAAACAGGCTCCCAGCGAGGACGGAAAAAAAAATCCGGCGAGGGCTGAAAGAGAAAAAAAAAAAGAATACGGCGAATTGCACTCCCCCTCGTCACCATTCCGCTCTCGGCTCTCCCCGCTCGCCCTTGACCACCCTTTACTAGTTCTTTCTAAACTCCTTAACCCAACCGGGAGCCTGTTCCCAAGCTGCAAGTGAATGGATAATTTGAATAGCGATAGTCAATTTACTTGTTCCAAGAAATCTTAAGACCGCTTGGTTCTACATGAGTTGATAACCACTGAGTATAATGAGTAATGACTCTAGAAACGATTTAATGAAATGCAAACTGTCAAGGTAAATGTGAGGGATTTATGAATGTGGGCTGTGTAGGTTTATGTTGGGAATTAATACGATGAAAGCTGTGTAGGTATATGTGGGGGATAAATGAGATGTGGGCTCTGTAGGTATATGTAGGGGATTAATGAGATGTAAGCTGTGTAGGTATATGTGGGGGATTAATCAGATGTAAGCTGTGTAGGTATATGTGGAGTTCAATGAGGTGTGGGCTGTGTAGGTATATATGGAGGATTAATGAGATGTAGGCTGTGTAGGTATATGTTGGGGTTTAATGAGATGTAGCTAGGTTTTGTAGGTATATGTGGGGGATTAATGAGATGTAGGATGTGTAGGTATACGTGGGGGATTCATTAGATGTAGGCCGTGTAGGCTGGTATATACTGGGGATTAATGAGATGTAGGATGTGTAGGTACGTATATGTGGGGGATTTATAAAATAAAGGCTCTGTAGGTATATGTGGGGATTGATGAATTGCAGGCTGTGAGGGGATATTGGGGGGATATTTAGGGGGATAGTTGAGGAAGAATACTTGAATTAACTAGCCGCCCAACCATCCGGGTGGTGTCGCACTTATAAAGCGAAAGAACAAAAGGCTTGGCTGTGAGCCAATGAGAAAGCACTGACGTCATAGCCAAACTGGGCAAACGGGTTTCAGACACCAGCTGGATTTGATTATTCAAAATGGCGGACATAAGGTTATATGCTAATTTGCCAAACATTCTTTATATGCACGCTTATTATGTACTGTAACGACTTTGCAATTTATGCTATACATACAGTTATATATTAAAATACGCATTCATCTTGTGTATCTTGAGTTACAGTGGCCGGATTAAGCATTGATTGATGACGTTCGTTTAAGATTCTCTCTGCCATCTGATATTACATGTTGTAACGAAAGGGTAGTTGAAATTCGTCGACAACGTCAACGCCGCCTAAAGCATCACAACTTTCAATGTTATTCCACAAGATATCATTGTCTCCGCAACATTTAGATTTGAGGTCAATTAAGCAGCGAGATTCCCGAGAACTGGAAGCTATGGAAAGAGAAATGCTGTAATAATTACCTGGCTTATAGCGGGAAAGCCCCGAGTATCAACTCTCCATGTTCAAGGACGTTATATATGTTGATGACGATAGCTTTTAATTGTTCAAAGCCTTAAGCTATACTGAAGAAGGAGATGCAAACGATTGCCGTTTGGTAATGGGGAAGATGAAAAGGTATAACATCGGCGAAGTAACGTAAACGAGATTGTTTCAGCAGGAGGGGAAAACTTCCTACCGAAACGTTCGACAACTTGATTGCTGAATTAAAAAGATTCTTGGCAAAGAGCTGCAATTCATGTGATTTTTTACGGTTTTACACGAACTCTCATCTGCGTTCGACTGGATACGGTCTTGGAATAAAACATGAGCAAAGCACAAAGCAGCCACTTCGGATAACAGACCCCACGTTACACAAGTGTATCGACCTTCCAGCATCCGCGATGCAAATATAGGGATTTTAACAATGACGACGGCGACGCCGAGGCCAACGCCTTGTAAAGTTGAATTTGTCCAAGATGCCTATGGCTCTAAAACCTCGCTCAGGCTAAATATGTAATGACAGCGTTTAATTCTAAATGGAAAAATTAAAAATTAGCAGTTCGACTCATCGTGCGCGTTCACGGTCATTTTGCGTTGTTGTTTTACAGAGGACGGCTATGAAATGTACAAAGGTTTACTGAATACACTTGTATAGCCTTTGTTTTGCTCATTAAACCTTTTGTTTGGTGGTGCTCATTAACGTCGTGGTTTGCTCCAGAATCCGTCTACACTACGCCGGAGGAATTTAAAAACACATACAGCTTTATTTCTACAGTTACGCCTACGGTACAGAGTGATCCGTCACGAAAACGGAACTTTTCGAAAACGCTCTGCAAACCGGAGGAAGTTGAAAACGCCGGTTTAGAGTTTTCGCGTGGACGGAAAACATTTTAAAACGGACCTTTTCGAACAAGATAGGATCAGGAGAACCATGTGATTTCCCTGGCCGAGATTTCCTCAAACTAAAGTGTAAAATGACCGCTGATTGTTGCGTTTTTAAATTTCTCCGGTGTAGTGTTGACGACCGGGCCTAAGCTTCCTAGGCTCCTAATGAAGTCAATAATCATAGGGCGTTCTTCAATGAGTCCAAAGAGAAAAATAGCGGAGGAGGTTCCGCGCAAAGGAGAAATGCACCATAAATAAACAGCTTAAACAAAATAAATATTTAGGAGTGGAACTCTTTAAGGACCTCGATCAAGTTTAATATTCGTTATATGTTACTAACTTTATCACGAAGGCTGACCCGGTGGCTAAATAAAGTTTTACCTTACTTATTTTTACTGTTGGATTTATCACAAGGAACCTGGAATACATTTAAGAAAAACTCTTGTTATCCATTAGTAAGAGACCATCTGTGTGGGATTCACTTACCCAAAAGGCAATTCATGGCATCCAGATCTTGGATATACAAATTATTATCGAATACCAGGCTATGTGATTCGTATATACCGAAAAGGAAATTCATGACATCCAGATCTAAGGTGTACAACGACAAGCCGCTTGTTTTGTTAAGCGTTTTTACTGTTTCCCTATAACTCAATCGGGAGCCTGTTCACAGGCTAAGTTGGCAGAGATCGTGTATACGAATTGGGAAGACGTCTACGGCACCTTTACCATGCTCTAATATACAGGCAATATTTGTGTGAAAGCTTTACACCTCCAAATCCTTTTCCGTGTGGCAACGTTTTTATGTCTGTAAAGGATATAACGTGGCTTTTGAATTCAGTTAGGTCTTTATGACGACCGGTACCTTCATTAAGTGGCACCGACAAACGTTTCCCTTGTGTAGTTTCTCGTTGCTTACACGACTGTCTTCTCGAGCGGTATCAAACAAGACCAAACTCTAACGTGTGTTATCGTTTCAGCCCTTTTGGACGAAATTAGTTCAGACCTTTTATACGATAGCCGGATTCGGATATGGTGTGTCACATTCTCTTGGTCTGATGCACTGCCAAAAATGATCGGTCGACGAAATGGACAAAAATAACACTGAAGCTCATAGCCTTGTGCAAAGTTGAACTATTTTCAATTGACTTATTCCTATAATTTGCATCACAATTGATTGGACCTATCGCACCATGAGATCCACGAAGATCAAAGACATCAGAGGTCAAGAAAAGGACAAAAAAGACCAGAAAATGGTGTCGCGTCTGCCACGATTTGATGATCTTTTCTAAGACTGTATTTACTATTTACTTTGAATGAATACTATTCTTTTAGTTCAAAGAACGTTCACTTATCACGAAAATCTAATTGATGAATCATGCATTATGTGCTTGTAAAAGAGCAAATCACGCATCACGTTATAATATCCTGTCACGCGTCACGCGGTTAATTTGGTCTCAATCACGCATCACGCTGCTAATTTTGTGTCGAATCTTCTTCTGAGTGATGACAGAAAAATGGCCTATGTTCAATAGACTGCTTTCATATTTTAGATCACGCCACTACCAGCTTTCAACTCAAGATAAAGGAGGCTATCCATATTCAAAAAGAACTACCTTGCCTCAATCAGCAATTACACCATGTAAATCTAAAATTATCCTTTTAATTTACACCTTTTCACGTTCTGTTGTTACTATTTGTCTTAATTAGCATTTTTGTCTACTTATTATTCAACTTGCTTTGTAATCATTCATTCAACTGAAGATGACAGAAGTTCTGTCGAAACATGTCTTTTAAACTTAAAAAAATTGGTCGTTTTCCTTAAAATCTTTACGTGTCTGCTGCTATCTAGACCTTAAGTTACTTATCATAGCCAAAGTAGCTAACGAAGTAAAAACTATTCACAGGAAGTGGCCTAACTTAAAACTTCCCAACACGTCTAACTTAACGATCAAACGGCAAAAAAAAAAAAAAAACTATTTAGCTTTGTGAAACTTTTGCGATGCTTGACTTGAGGTCTTGACGAGCAGTCCGCCACTAAATCCTAGAAAAAGGAGAGAGTCTGATATTAATGTAAGAGAATAAAAGATGAATAAATAGGTTTTATTGATTAAAGTGAACAATTTAAGTTATGGGAGAGAAATTTTCTTATATGACTGTCTATCCATAAGTGTGCGTTGTTGTAGTAGCAAAATTCGCTGCCTTTGAAAAGTTACTTTCCACCAGTAATGCATGGCCTTTATATCAATCACAGGATGCCATGTGTAGTTAAGCGAGATCTTGAGAGCGCGTCTTATTTTCTATTTCACAGTGGAGTGTGTGAAATACAGGTAGTTGTTAAAGAAAAGAGAAGATCTATCATAGCCATCATCACATGGCCATTTTAGGGAAGAAAACATTCTAAGGAAAGATAACATTCTAAAACCAACATTATACATGTGATGCAAAAGTCGGCTGCGTTACCTCAAAATCAGGAGCCATAATCGGGGACGGAGACCGTAAGCGCGCGCTATTTCTAGCATTGGGGCTGTCCCTATGATATGGGACAATTTTTCTATTTTTAGAACAAATTGCGCCATCATGTGCGGCACACGTGCGTACATGCTGCGTGGATTTTTGCGGATATAGCGCGGGGAAATGGCGTCCGAAATTCCCGAAATGTTTGATGCTTTTGGCCCACAAATCAATACGTTCATGTTGGAATTTTGCTTCAGCATTTTCGTCGTGAACTGCTCCAGTTTGAGTGAAAAAAGACAGTGCCGAATTTAGTTATGTCCCGCTTTATATCGCTGACCAAGCTGTGTTCCGCTGCTTCTTTTACAAGAGCTTCACATTACTCCACCCTAAGTTTCACATATGTTGAAGATTAACAGCTTTTCCATAACACAGCAAAAAATCAGTTGGATATATTTGGATATAGCACCGTTTCAGGACTTCAAAGTTTCCCTCCTCTTGCCACACGCTTGCGAGGATTTCGCCAGAGTCTATCTCGACCGAAAAGGAAAACAAAGTAATTGCAAGTCTAGTTTGAGTTTCGCCTGAATTGTAAGCAACGCTTGATGCTTTATCAAAGCCCAATAAGTGGCAATAAAGTTTATGTCTGTAGATGCTGCTCAGTTTTGTTTGTGCAAAAATCCAATAAATTCAGTGTCTGTTGTCGATGAATAAGAGCGCCCGCCGATGCGTGTTTTGTACAGTCAGAAAAACATGACAAATTGGACTTCCCCACTTTCGTGTGAAAACGTACATCGAACTCGTATAATATCTCTAGTTTTCAAACATGTTTAAGGTTGATAAATGTTTGAGAACATATCATAAAAGCTTAGCTGAAAATATGTGAATACAGCAGAAATAATCAGCAAAGTTACGATGACGCTTTCCGTCTTTAATCAACTCGAAAAACGATTTTGATTTCGTTGGTTGAGTTATCAAAATTCCTTGTCTATTTTATTTTCGCGGTGTAAACTTTAACTATGTTAAAGAAATACACATGATGTTAGTAACCTTTGGCGTTGGTGAAAATTGTTGCAGTATCTCAGCGCAAAAGACAACGAAAGAAATCTTTGTCAAGATTTGTTGACAATTGAAAACACCGACTCGGATTTGAAGGTGCACACGCTGCACTATGCAAATGAGCTACTTATGTACGCGTCAGACTTTCCTTTAAAAAACTTTTGCAAACTCGCCAAACATTGTTAAGCATTGTTTGGGAAACTCTCAAATTAACTCGATACCAGAGTAAAGCGTTTTCTTTCATAACTTTTCTTTACAGAACAAACGCAGAAGCTTACGCGTTCGACTACGCGTTCAACTAGCGCGAACACTTATTATTCATTCACAGCGCGTAATTGAAGTCTTGCTTTCGACCCTGAAAAACTCACCTTTTCCATCAGCTCAAAGCATAAAACTACATATAAGACCCCTGGATCTAATTCCTTGCCTTATTCCCTGCCATCGCTGTGAAAAATCTGCAAGAGAATCTCGCAACTCTCACCATTTGATCACGCAACCTGACAACGTCTACGCGAGAACCCCCAACACGTGCGTGGATCCGCGCGGATATATGACGTCACGATGGCGCAATTTGTTCTAAAAATAGAAAAATTGTTCCATATCATAGGTGCGCGCGGATCCCAAGACTTACGATCTCCGTCCCCGATTATGGCTCCTGCTCAAAATATAATATTGTTTGTGTGTTACCATGAACTTACATCAAGTGATAAACAAAGTTGGTTAGAAATCCGCCGATCCCATCCTTGCAACTGCTTTCGTCAGCTTTTGCGTATGTCTCGTACGCTTTCCCCAAAGTATCATCTGTCCAGCACTCACCATAGTTTTGCAGCGCGAAATACTCTATTTTCATATCACGTGCAACAAACGCGCATTGCATGATGGTAGCTTCAGGATTTGCAGCATTTTTCTGACTCACAAAAGACGCATACTTTCTCTTCACGAGCCTCTTGGAACCTTTGTTTTCTTTGTAGCATCCAACAGCACTAAACTTGGGGACGTCCTCTAAAAATAAAATGAGCAAGAAAATTATTTGTTGTACGTAAAATTTCCAAGCTACTGTCACATCAGCTTAAGGAGGCCCGGACACGGGTTTGTAGACCCTAATGTTTTCCCCCTAACAATTTACTTTTGAGAGCTTGTAAAACTAACAGGACAAAACTTGCAAATACGAATTTCCTTGTCTTGAAAGCTTGGTTGAGAAAGATCTCATTTCCGGGAATTGCCGGTACATCCGGTCTTTTGAAATGCAATCATCGCTGCTGACACTATATCAATAGAATGGTCATCAGTTTTGGTAACTGCACTCTACTCGGCATTTAAAGTAACATAAAGTCCCAAGATTTTAGCGTTTTTCAATGTTTATGTCATCGATCAACTCTTGTTAAAGAAAAGATTGTCAATTAATTACGTCTTTTTTTACTCTTTACCATTGGTGAACCTTTGACAACTCATTACATACAAGTTGAAGAGCATAACAAAACATACAATCTTATGTAATTTTGTTTGCCTAGAAGATTTGATTTGAGGACGTGCTGTATGACGACATAATAGGCTGATTTAGCAAGAGAACGGGAACGTCACTTGACGACGGCGCGCGCAGTACAAATACCCAAATATGGTCAGATGACGACTGCAGGGCACGCGGAATAACCTGGATTCTGTTCTAATTTGACCATATTTGGGTATTTGTACTGCGCGCGCCGTCGTCAAGTGACGTTCCCGTTCTCTTGCTAAATCAGCCTAATAAGGAACAGCACTTTGTAAACTGTGGACCGACACTTGCCTGCAGCAGAGTGGCGGTTAAATAAAAGAATCCGTATTTAATCTACTTGACCGACCGTTACATGTTGGTTTCACACAGCACAACGCACGTACATTATAGTTTTGATTGTATAACTACTGAGACAATAACTCTCATCTGATTCGCCGCCTTGAACATAACTCACGTCTGCACTACACATACTGAGTCCAAACGTTTCTGTTAGAGGGTAAATGGGCCCCAAAAGTACTCTATTTGAAAGAACCTCTTATCAAGAATGGCAATGTTTTGCTGACAAATTGAGCCGTGAAACGAAAGCTGAATAATATCGGGAGCCATAATCGGGGACGGAGACCGTAAGTCTTGGGATCCGCGCGCACCAATGATATGGGACAATTTTTCTATTTTTAGAACAAATTGCGCCATCCTGACGTCATATATCCGCGCGGATCCACGCACATGTCAGGGGCTCTCGCGTGGATGTTATCACGTTGCGTGATCAAATGGTGAGAGTTGCGAGATTCTCTTGCAGATTTTTCACAGCGATGGCAGGGAATTAGGCAGGGAATAAGAACCAGAGCTCTTGTATGTAGTTTTATGCTCTGAGCTCATGGAAAAGGTGAGTTTTTTAGGGTCGAAAACATGACTTCGATTTCGCACTGTAAATGAATGCTCGCGCTAGTTGTACGCGTAAGCTTTTGCGCTTGTTCTATAAGGAAAAGTTATATAAGAAAACTCTATACTCTGGTATCGAGTTAATTTGTGAGTTTCCCAAACAGTGCTTAATCATAACCAAACCCTGGTTTGATAGTTTCTTATTGCTTCTGTTTGTTTGGCGAGTTGCAAAAGTTTTTGAAAGGAAACTGACGCGTACAAGTAGCTCATTTGCATAGCGCAGCGCGTGCACTTTCAAGTCCGAGTCGGTTTTTCAATTGTCAACAAATCTTGACAAAGATTTCTTTCGCTCTCTTTTGTGCCGAGATGCTGCAACAATTTTCACCAACGCCTAAAGGGTACTAACATCATGAGTGTTTCTTTAACATAGTGAAATTTTACACTACGAAAATAAAATAGACAAGGAGTTTTGATAACTCAGCCAACAAAATCGAAATCTTTATTCGAGTACCGTGACTATTCGAGTTGATTAAAGAAAGCTGATTATTTCTACTGTATTCACATATTTTCAGCTAAGCTTTTAATATGTTCTCAAACGTTTATCAACCTTAAACATATTTAAAAACTAGAGATACATGAATTCGATGTACGTTTTCACTCGAAAGTGGGGAAGTCCAATTTGTCATGTTTTACTGACTGAACCACTCATCGGCGGGCGCTTTTATTCATCGACAACAGTCAATTTATTGGATTTTTACACAACCAAAACTGAGCAGTATCTACAGACATAAACTTTATTGTCACTTATTGGGCCTTAATAAAACATCAAGCGTTGCTTACGATTCAGGCGAATTTCAAACTTGCAATTATTTTTTTTACTGTTCGGTCGAGATAGACTCTGGTGAAATCCTCGCAAGCGTGTAGCAAGAGCAGGGAAACTTTGAAGCCCTGGAACGCTGCTATATTCAAATATATCCAACTAGTTTTTTTGCTGTGTTTTGGAAAAGCTGTTAATCTTCAACATATGTGAAACTTAGAGTGGAGTAATGTGGAGCCCTTGTAAAAAAAGCTGCGGAACACAACTTGGTCAGTGACATAAAGCGGCACATAACTAAATTTGACACTGTCTTACTTCACTCAAACTGGAGCAGCTTACGACGAAAACGCTGAAGCAAAATTCCAACAGAGAGTATTGAGTTGTGGGCCAAAAGCATCAAACATTTCGGGAATTTCGAACGCCATTTCCCCGCGCTACATCCGCAAAAATCCTCGTAGCATGTACGCGCGTGTGCCGCACGAGATGGCGCAATTTGTTCTAAAAATAGAAAAATTGTCCCATATCATAGGGACAGCCCCAATACTAGAAATGGCGCGCGCTTACGGTCTCCGTCCCCGATTATGGCTCCTGATAATATTTAATAATACATTGACTGAAACCTTTATTTTTGTTGAAGTAGTAGGTTGCACCTTGAAAAAAAAGACCACAACATAATATTCTTATTCAGTTTCTTGAGCATCTGAGGTAAATTGAGGGGGTTGAGGTGGGTCAAAATTAGCAAATTTCTTAATAAATATTTTGCGAGTATTTTAAACCAACAATAATTCAGACAATCTTCGTCACAATTGTTGAAACACTTCAGTTTTCGCACAACATTATCCTCCCCTTACCTCTGAGCAATATTAATGAAACACGTTGACCCGATCCCTTAATGCATGTTCCAGTTTTCCGACTTTACAGTGGAGAAAAAAATTAGTTGACAAGTATTTAGTGGCTGTTGTGTTTATCATTTCAACTAAATGCGACGGATATTGCAGGGTTAAAGTAGGAACCAAAGTTGAGCACTTTTTACTAAAGGTTTAATTTATTAGTTTAATTTATTAGTTAAATTGAATTCCTTACCAAAGGTGTAAGCGTACATGGCGCCGCTAAGTCCAATGCCCTGCTTACACTTGTTGGCTCCCATCCCTCCTCCCGCATAGTAACGTTGACTGATATCTTCTCCAGAGAGACACAATCCGTTATTTCCAAGTGTGAAATGTTTGTATTCCTTATCAAATGCCAGTTCGGCGCATTTCTCCACAGTGGCGTCCGCTGCCTTCCAATCTAAATCATTCCTGAAGTCGCCAAGGACTGAAAGGCTTTTAGAGTATTTGAAGCAGGCGATTTGCCTGAACGAAGGTACTGGGAATGAGATAAACGTATTAATGAATGATCGATTGAATGAATTAATGAATGAATTAATGAATTAATCCTAGGTCAGAAAATGAGGAAATTGTAAAAAAGTATCATAGTTATGTAATACTGTTGCCTAGCGTGTGTCTCACAGGCAAAATTTCTCGTGTAGCTCATTCACGTGCTTGGAGAATGTCGGCCAACAACACAATTATGAGGGTGGTAAACCTTTACAATTTTCAATTTATGAAATGTTTGCTCCGTTATGTAGTTTACATTTGTTAGTATTTAACAAATTTTCGCCGAAGGCGAAGTGAACATAGGTGAATATTCACCAATTCTCACTGAGCCTGAGGCGGATAATTGTTTAATACAATATCAGAGCTGAACAAAGAGAATAACGGAGTAAAACATAAAAGCACCTATGCAGCTGTTGTTCTAATAACAAGCTTACATGTACATCGATATTGTGAATCAATTTACTCATCGATTTCGGCAGTAAAACAAACAAGCGAAACACTACGAAAAATAAATTCATCCGATACCTTTGTTTTATCGTTGTTGACTTCATTCACAGTTAACGTTGTCATTATCGTCTAAGAATGAGTAGCCTGAAGAACAGGCGGATTAGCGGGGCAGAGAGCAAAACGCTAGAACGAAACGTGATACACGAGCGCGGAGCACGACCAGGAGCGCGAATTTCATCCCAAACTTTGTGGCTTTTTTGCTGTTACTGGGACGGCATTGGCCGTATTTTCTTGTGTAGACAGCTCACTGAATCGCTTTTTTTTTTCCCTTTCTTTTCTTTTTTTTTTTTCACCCATTTTCTCGCCGGCAAAACTTGGCTTCCCGCAAAAAATTTTACGCCGAACGACATTTGCCGCATTCATTTCCATATAAGGTCAAATGCAGGTATAACGGCTGATAACCGAGATACAGTGAACCAATCAGAAAACCAGAACTGAATTATCCGAGGTTGAGAATTTAATAAAACATCATATCGGAAGCCATGTTCCGATTATGGCTCCTAGTCATACCAGGAGTCGCTCAACCAATCAGATTTCTGGAAACTCTTTGTTCAGCTTTGTTTAGCTAACTGCTAATTTTAGTTAACTTTTCCCCATTTTCAAGATAAAAAACAGAACACTGTTTTCTTTTTTTTTTTTTTTCCCTGGACAACTTGCTTATGGACAGGATGAAATTAATTCCATGCTTCTCGAACTATGCATTAGCCAATAAGTTATGGTGATGAACACAACTTTACAAAACTTAGGGGGTAGTTAAACATTAACTATTAACATTAAATGTTAATAATGTAAATTCTTAATATTCAATTTTAAACTTTGTAAATTTTTAAATCTTTAATACTGTAATTAATTTTAGACTCCTTTCCCAGTTTGTTTATTCATTTTAATTGACGTATTTTTATCTTTTTTATTCCTTTTGTAACTGAAAAGCCCCTTTGGGGAGTTGCAAATAAAGTATGTATGTATGTATGTATGTAACTATTGTGGCCTCCAAAAGCTCATTCTTGACCGCGAAGACCACCTTAACGAGAACAAACACGTAAGCATTGCCCGGTTTACCTTGGCAGTTGACTCCGCTGTAGTCGCTGGTGCATTTGCAGTGGTATTTTGTTATATCTTTGACATCGTTTGCACAAATTGCTCCATTCAAACAAGGTTGGCTGTCACACGGAAAGGTTTGAACTAGACAATAAATTTTAAACAAACCCGTCATGGTTAAACAACTTTTTTTTTTAAGTTGGTCTTATCTTCTTTAATCCTATTAAACTAGATTCTCCCCCCCCCCCCCCCCCCCTTCGGGAACAAATGTTTAAAAATTCAGTAGCAGGCATTACAATGCAAAAGCCTTGTGACTTTTGGACATTGTCCAAAAGCTGGTTTGATTTCCTTTAAGTGCAAACTATGACGTTCCCTCTTGATATTCTGTTCACCTAGGAGCCATAATCTGGGCTCCTGATTCAACGGCTAAACTTCTTAAAACATACTTTGCAAGAATTACACTGTTATAGAATATATTTTAAAATTTTACTTTTAACTTTTAAAGCACTAAATGTTATGGCACCAGCTGATATTAGCGATTTAATTAATTGAGGCACTATTCTATCACATCCAGCAGCGAAAATGAAAAAAGTCTTTTGGTGATAGATCTTTTAGTGTAGCTGCGCTCCCAGCAAGCCTGCGCAATATTGATTCTATTTTAACTTTTAAATCTTGTCTTAAAACATATCTTTTTAAGTTAACTTTTAGCCTTTATCGTTTAAATTACTTCGTTATTGTTAAATTTAGTTTATGTACATATTGCACTTTTGATCATTGACTGTTAAAAAGCGCAATATAAATTAATAAGTTATTGTTGTTGCTATTATTATTATTGATATTGTTATTATCATTATTATTATTATTATTATTAACTCATATGCTCATTATAAGAAAACTTAATACTAATTAAGTACCATTGAAACAATCATTGAAAAATACTGATATGAACGACTCGGAATTGAAATCCAATGAGGATTATGTATTTTGTACATAATAAAGAAATCTTAGATTTGTACATAAATCTTAGATTTGAACGTCTATACGATTGAGATAAGACTGCTATCCATGCTGATAGGTTTTCTCTATCATCTATTCCTTATAGAAAACGCTAACTGTATGCTGTCCCCAAATAAAGGACAGAGACAACAATATTATATTGATGGAATTTGGGGAAGTAATAAAGTTTAAAAACAGAGTTATCGGTTAAGAGTAGTTCTGTTTAGTTCAACACGTTCATTTTTATGCTAACCTTCACAGTTTTTACCGATGAACATCTCTTGACATTCACATGTGTACTGTAGTTTATCATCCTTGTTCACGACACAAAACCCATTGTTCTGGCACGGATCACTATCGCAACCAGTAGGATATGGATACGAAGGCTGCAGACGATACACAAAGTTTGCTAACACTTTGCCAACTCCACCAACACAATTTTCCGATTTTCCATACTTGTTGTACGTCTTCGCAATGTCTTTACTGGTCCAACATTCCACTTCATTCTGCACAGCGAAAAACTCGTAGCTCATGTCCCGAGCTAAGGTAGAACAGTACACAACGGTTGCCTTCGGGTCTGAGTTGCTATAGAAACTGGCGTATTTGACTTTCAACAACTTCGCCCCCTTGCTTTTTTCAACAAAACAACCTTGAGCAACAAATTTTGGTACATGTTCTAAAAAAGAATTGAGATTTATCGTGAGACTTATGTAGCATTGACAACATCCGTCATGCAACTCCTATCTGTAATAGGACTGCATGCTGTTGAATGTGACAAATAACTGGATGGTCATAAGAATTCAGAGGAGTTGCAACTTGGATTGGACTATGGGGGAGGCTCCGCCCGAAAGAGGTCCTTTTTCAAGCTGGAAGTATGTCAAAGGTGCTTGAGGTTTTCACGAGTTTAAATTTAGAAAAGAGTAAGAAAAACCTATCATTTAGTTATTTAGAAGGGCCTTTGAAAATTTCTCGTACAGGCATATTAGTGGCTAAGGAGGTTCAAAGAACACGAAGACCTTTTTTGAGCTTAAAATTGACAGTTGGGGGATTTTTTTTTTAGAGTAGAAATTTTCTGGTGGACCTGGTTTGGGTAGAAGGATTTCTGCAGGACATTTCTAAGGTTCGATGAAAGTGTCCTGTAGGTATTTGAAAGGGGGAACATTTCTAAGTAGGGTATATGAAAGGCTTACTGTTCCTGTCAAAAATAATATATATTAGGGGAAGGTATTGGACCTCTGTGCAGAGCCTCCCCTTTTAACAATTTGTTGCGCCCCCCCCCCCCTACCCCCACGCCTCCGCGCATTGGAAGAGGTCTTACTGATTATTATATTTGTTATAAGATTTCTTTGTGATTGGCCATGAGCTTGTAGAATTTGTCTTTAGTGTTTAACACTCAGTGCAAATTAACGAGCACGTAACGTAACTAAGAGAATTTTATTGACTGTTTTATTTATTGCATATTTTGTGGCCAATAATTGGTGTTTTTTGTTTTTAAACTATGACCGAGTGGCTGGTATTTTCTAAATTATTAAATATCGACAATGGAACTGACTTAATATTTTGGTTTAATACCGTTTTGTTAACAGTGAACCAAAACCACGCTTGCGCAACACTAAGTTTTTTCGTAGTCAGTCACTGGGTTATAGCAACCAGATACAAAGAACGGACAACATTTCCAAACTATTCCAGTCATTCCAAGATAGTTCAATGCTTTCAATCTCTCTTTTTTATTAAATATGTAGCCGGAATTTACGCTTCCTCTTACCGGAAGCTGTTCCAGAATGGACACAAGTACCAATTTGTTTTTTAACTTCAAAGCTTCAAACATAAATATACCCTTCTTGGCCTATGTTGAGCTAGAATAAAC
Organism: Orbicella faveolata; assembly: GCF_042242905.1. Taxonomy (NCBI): domain Eukaryota; kingdom Metazoa; phylum Cnidaria; class Anthozoa; order Scleractinia; family Merulinidae; genus Orbicella; species Orbicella faveolata. Next base: position 1,397,622 of record NW_028301553.1, read on the forward strand.
TTCAGTGGGTAGTTTACCTATCATTATCACTAATTTAATACTGTATATGGCGAACAACGTCTTTGATACTATTACAGTGGTATTTATTGACTCACCAAAGGTATAAACATCGATTGAAGACTTGCTTCCAATACCATCCTTGCAGTTTTGTGGTTTGGTGCCTTTTTTCACGAAGTACTCTTTCTCAGCATGCTCACTTGACAGGCAATTGCCGTTAAGGCCCAGAGCAAAATGACTGTAACCCTTCTGGAATGCTAGCTCACCGCATTCCTTAATGTACGTTTTAACTTTCGCTGGATCAAAATCATTTTTGTGATTGGCAAGAACGTCTTTCAATATTGATTTAGAAAACCCAAAGCAACCAATTTCGATGTAAGATGGGACTAGAATAGGAAAAAAAAGGAACTCTAATTATGCATGGCTCTAGTCTTGACCCCGGGCCAATCTTTCAAAAGTTTAAAATGTTTTATGTCTATACCATTAGTCTTGTTCAGTAAAGCGGCATTTTTTTGAGAAGTGTCGTTTCTTGGTTGACTCTGTGAGCTTCTCAGAGCAGACTGTGCTTAAGCACACCGCTGGCATTTAACTAAATAACTGGATGACCTCCGTAACTTAGGGGTCTGAAAGTCCCTTACTGCATATATGGATATAGGAAGCTACACTGATGTTACTGAAAGAAAGCTCAAACTAAGTTCTCAGCTGGTTCTTTTTTATTACCTTGGCAATTCTTTCCAAAGTAACCGTCTGTACAATCGCAGTGGTACACGGATATATCCATTTCATCATTTCTACAGGTTCCTCCATTAAAACAAGGTTTGACATCGCAGGGAAATATCCGAACTGAGAATTAAGTTCAGAGATACCAATTAATTATTAATTATGATTATATCACAGTTCATAAATAATTGTCTCTTTTTTAATATTACTAATGCTTACTACTGCTATTTCTATTTCAATACTTAGATATTAAAACTGGTAAAGCTGAGTTTTGATCACACGAGTTACACGAGTTGAACGAGTCGTAGTACCAGCGCTCATTCTGGTTGGTCATCTCCATTGCCTTTCAGGAGTATGCAAGCCTCCTGAAGGGAACGCTTGTCAATTGCAGATTACCTAAGATAAGTTATTTCTAAATTATTTAATATTCAGAAAGAATGATTTCAAGAAGACAATCCGAAGACAGTCGTGGAACCCGATCTTTGAGATCAGTAGGTCTTTCACTTTCATGATACCTGGTACCTATAGCTGAAGGAGTGTTCAGTACCTTGTTTATATATACCAGGTTTAATATTTACCCACCTTGGCAGTTGGCTCCTTTGAACCAATCTCCACAGCGACACTCGTATAACTCAGGAGTTTGGGGGTCACTTTCACAATATCCACCGTTGAGACAAGGATCACTATCACAAGCAGTCAGTTGCACTGTTGGCAAAATTGAAAAAAAAAATAACAACGTAACGATAGAGCAGTCGTTCTGGGCCCTGCAACTCCTTTGGATAAATTACAGTCTCTAAGTCAGGTACCAAATTGGGGTAGGTTATGCAACTAACGTCCCTGGATCCACGACTGATCCACGCTACGTCTCAAGACGTTGATCCTCGCGCGTATGAATGCCGTTACCACCAGGAGGAACACCCAAATGAAACTTGGGACGATCTATTGTAGAGCCATTTTCCTCGGTTTCAAACTTGATATTTATATGAAAGCAACCGTTTTAATATGCATGATAATGGTTGCACATAGGGAATCAAATGTAAAGGAATGACAGGAATCTGGTTTTGTAACAATTATCACCTTCACAGTTTTTGCCAGTGAACCACGTTTTACATTGACAGTGATACTCTGCGATGTTGTTGGCGTCATTGCTGCAAACAGCTCCATTTTGGCACGGCTTTGAATCACAGGGGAAAATCTGAGCTAAAAGAAGGAGGAAAATGTATGTGTAAATTTCCTACCGTTTTCACTTATATCCACGCGGTGGTTAATTTTCCCAATGTTACGCCAAAAGCTAATTTTAAAAATAAGCTCAGCCTTCTTATAATCAAGGAGCACCTTTATAACTATCTATCCCTAACTCATATCTTAAAGATTTGACATTCAAAGCGTTATAATCGAAGATACACTGGGGATGTCTAGAAGTAAACTGATTTCTTTTGTTACCGTAATTTTGATCAAGTGAAAAAAATACGAATCTTTGCTATTCCAGGTGAGCCTTCATTTTTCTAAATGTTGCTGAGACAAGCATTTAACATGATTTAACGAAATTTTTCTATTTTCAACTTGTTATCGGAAATACGACGAAATGGATGACAAACTATTGGTATTAAAGTCAAGTTGAATTACTCGGCCTTTAAACATTTAACATAAAGAACTTTAAACATAAAGACCTCACGCGAAATGGACGACGTCACGGAAGAAGAGCTTTCAACTGCGATTTTGTTATTAAGAGCAAATGTGTCCAAAAATCAAACATTTTCAAAATATCGCGGCAACAGCCAAAAACTAAATTCCGCTTATATTCTCAGGTTTGGTAGGCCTTAGTATGAAACAAATCACGACATGCTTCGTTTGGCTGAATATCGATTTATTTGCGAGAAAATCGATAATAGCCGAATTCCACCAAAATTCCGCTTTTGGAGCTCAAAATTTAAGACGAATCTCGAAGCTTCGCGTCACAAAATGAAACAACCTAGAGCGATAAAAGCTATCAATTCTTGAAAACCAACACCAAAACATATGTTGACAGCAATTTGAGCAATTCTTGTCTATTTATTTGCAAAATCTATTTAAATGTATCCGACCTACTTTTAACTAGACTAAAAATAGGTCAAAAGAAACGCGTTATTTAACTATGTGCTACACAAAATAATTGGCCGAAAATCTGGCTTTTGGAAGGCAATAAGTAGTTCTTTTCGATCTCAAAAGGATTTTTTGGGGAAAAGATTCGGAGCGATTTAATCAAATTTGAAAGTTGGATAAGATGCGCCGATTCGACGGTGCCGTTAATTGCCCGGAAATCTACACATACGCACGCAAACTCAATTGTTTCGCATTTGAAGTTCAATCTACAATTTATTTAACATGATATCCTCCTACCTTCATGTTGCGGTATCAAAAAAGAGGGCTGCGTTGCTGAAATTGCTGAATCGTTCACAAAAAAGCAATATAACTTAGCGGAATAGTGCAGCGCCGCCTCCCGATCATGAGTTGTTTACACAGCGTATTCGGGTTTTTCTGATTCGAGGTTTCTCTGTTCCCATCTCGTTAAAAATGAGGCTGCAATCACTCCACGTAAAATAACTTTGTTTAGATATAAGTCTTGAACCGAACAGCGAATCAGATGCGCGCAAAAATGTCGTTATTTCAAGGACATCTGTTTTTCGTTTAGCGGGATAACGCAAATTAATTCGAAACGAGGTGAACTGAAATCGACAACTGCGGCAAAGAAACTTTGGAGGGTAGGCAAGGGGGTTGTGTTCGCGTTTCACGCACAAATGTTAACAAAATTCACGTGCCACTTATAGTTTTAGCTGCTTTTAACCATATTTTTTTCATAAATTCGCGAATCACGTATCTCTTTTAGTTGTTTTTCACCTGTCACACAAATTTTTGCCTTCGTTACTTGTCACGCATAAACTCTTTCCACCCTCGTTGGACTCGGTGCTTTACTATATATGTCAAAACTGAGTTTCGTTCAAAACAATATTCACTTTTATTTCCATTTCTGCGAGGCCGAGAGTTTTAGTATGCCCCATCCTAGCTCTACAGATATTTATCTTTATATTACTTCTTGAATAAAAAAAGGGTGCAAAAAGTCAATTCACCTGAGCCAACTTGAAGAAACACTCCTGTCCTCTTTAATATGATTTGAGAATAACGTTTCCCTATTCCTCTGTCACACTTTGGCCAGGTTCTGCCACTTTTGGCGTGATTTGATACATCAGATGGAACCCTGCACCTCGCACTAGACCCTCTGGTCCACCCCAAACCAAGCTTTGCACGATGCGAGGGACATATTGTCATAGAATGTATGTTAACAGGAGGAGAGAATATGGCTGCTCGGCTAAGAATTAGGTCAACTTCGTCTTTTGGCCCGGAAAAACCAAAACTGGCTGAATGGCTATCAATCCGCTTTGAACAGGTTAGTAGAGGTATGATTATCGTTTCTTGTCAGTTTCCTGGATCGTTTGTCGAAGCCAGAGGTTCCTCCAACTATACTTTTGAACGAGCAGCAAACATCCATAACGCAAAAGACGACACGGAACGCAATATGTATGGGTTATTGACCAAGTGTGAGGTCAAGATGTCTGGATATTGGCCAAGTTCTTTTTTGTGTGTGTTTATGGACCGAGACGGAGTCGAGGTCCATAAACTCGCAAAAAAAGAACGAGGCCAATATCCAGCCATCTTGACCGAACAAGCTTGGTCAATAAAGGATTTCTTATATGGCTTGCTGGGAAGTTTTTCTTGCGGGACACCGCGGGTAGTCCCGAGCGGGAAGATAGCTCCATCTTGCCCGCTCGGGTAGCCAACCACAGCGCAGGATTTGAATCATCTTCCCCGCTCACGGAGTTAACCATATAATAATGACAATGTTTACATCTTGTCCTGTTTTAAAATGCCAATTAAAGCGAATTTCTATAATTGAAATAAATTGACAATTGACGGGCTTCGATAAAACGAAGAGCACGGACCATTCCTGAAAAATTCCAGAACATCAGTCAATCATTTATATAATGATTACTTTCGCGGTTTCTTGAGATTGTGATACGAAGAAATGTTTTCATTACCGAAAACCATTTTAGACTACTGATAGGGAAAGATAAATGTGAATATGACCACATGCTACCTAGGCCGCGGTATTCCTGGGTGTACCCTCTGGAGAAGAAGTAATATAAAAGTAAATATCTGTAGAGCTAGGATGGGGGATTCTAAAACTCTCGGCCTCGCAGAAATGGAAATAAAAGTGAATACTGTTTTGAACGAAACTCAGTTTTGACATATATAGTAAAGCACCGGGTCCAAAGAGGGTGGAAAGAGTTTATGCGTGACAAGTAACGAAGGCAAGAATTTGTGTGACGGGTGAAACAACTAAAAGAGATACGTGATTCGCGAATTTATGAAAAAATATGGTTAAAAGCAGCTAAAACTATAAGTGGCACGTGAATTTTGTTAACATTTGTGCGTGAAACGCGAACACAACCCCCCTGCCCACCCTCCAAAGTTTCTTTGCCGCAGTTGTCAATTTCAGTTCACCTCGTTTTGAATTAATTTGCGTTATCCCGCTAAACGAAAAACAGATGTCCTTGAAATAACGACATTTTTGCGCGCATCTGATTCGCTGTTCGGTTCAAGACTTATATCTAAACAAAGTTATTTTACGTGGAGTGATTGCAGCCTCATTTTTAACGAGATGGGAACAGAGAAACCTCGAATCAGAAAAACCCGAATACGCTGTGTAAACAACTCATGATCGGGAGGCGGCGCTGCACTATTCCGCTAAGTTATATTGCTTTTTTGTGAACGATTCAGCAATTTCAGCAACGCAGCCCTCTTTTTTGATACCGCAACATGAAGGTAGGAGGATATCATGTTAAATAAATTGTAGATTGAACTTCAAATGCGAAACAATTGAGTTTGCGTGCGTATGTGTAGATTTCCGGGCAATTAACGGCACCGTCGAATCGGCGCATCTTATCCAACTTTCAAATTTGATTAAATCGCTCCGAATCTTTTCCCCAAAAAATCCTTTTGAGATCGAAAAGAACTACTTATTGCCTTCCAAAAGCCAGATTTTCGGCCAATTATTTTGTGTAGCACATAGTTAAATAACGCGTTTCTTTTGACCTATTTTTAGTCTAGTTAAAAGTAGGTCGGATACATTTAAATAGATTTTGCAAATAAATAGACAAGAATTGCTCAAATTGCTGTCAACATATGTTTTGGTGTTGGTTTTCAAGAATTGATAGTTTTTATCGCTCTAGGTTGTTTCATTTTGTGACGCGAAGCTTCGAGATTCGTCTTAAATTTTGAGCTCCAAAAGCGGCATTTTGACGGAATTCGGTTATTATCGATTTTCTCGCAAATAAATCGATATTCAGCCAAACGAAGCAAGTCGTGATTTGTTTCACACTAAGGCCTACCAAACCTGAGAATATAAGCGGAATTTATTTTTTGGCTGTTGCCGCGATATGTTTCACCATTGGGAACATCCGCTCTTAAATACCTATAGATTTATACGTTCCGCTTCCCAAAGCTCTTACCGTATTTAAGACCAAAATCTATGATTTTCCCTATCTTATTTATGACCTGACCGAAAATGTGATACACTATTTAAGAACTGACCCTTAAGTTATTACCCTGGAGTTCATACCTGTCTTATCGATACCCTATTCATGACCAAAACGACTAAAAACCATATCCTTTGGGGCCGCACATACCTATATAGCCCATTGATGTACACCCTCCCACCCGCTCCCGGGGCTTGTATCGTGGCATTACCGCTTCAAAACCTGGAGACAGTTTTGCGCTTGATAGCATAAGCATTGACGACTCTTGTTTCTCTTTGCTGATCCTGTAGATCGGAACTTGCATGGCTTTAATATATATTTCAATAATTTCAACACTGTCTTGCAGGAATTACCTACATATCTACTGATAGCATGGGATTTTCATTTTAGCAATCTCTTTTTAAACTTACTTTCACAGTTTGTTCCTTTAAACCAATCATGACAGTAGCATTTGTACCAGGAAGGATCCACTTTATTGCTCAGGCAGTATCCTCGATCCTTACAAGGTTCTTCGTCGCACTTAGTTTTCTTTACTGTAAAATAAAGTAAGTGTCAATTTGTATAACAAAGAGCTGATCTAATAGCATACTCAAATCACTACCCATAACTCAGTATCCTTTAGCTACCTTTGTTTCTGATAGAAGTTCAATTATACGTCTCCGTGAGACTGACAGTACATAACGCATTCGTAGAAACTAGATCAATTAACATGCTACGGAAAAAGCCCCCAAATTGTATAAAACTGAGCTTACTTTCACAGTATCTTCCCGTCAACCACCTTGTACACTGACAGAAAAAATTTGTTGGATCATTTGGATCGTCAATACAGGTAGCGTGGTTATGACAAGGACTACTACTGCATGGAAGGATGTTCTCTGAAAGCAAATGAAAGAAGACATGATTAAAGTTTGGACACAAGCGTGTTTGAGAGTGAGTGGTGTAAACTCTGGGGGGTTAGCCTTGGCAGCTGGCGAGATTTTGCGTGCAAGTGTTTTGGCGACTTAATTACACCCTTTTCTCCCTACGGCAGCAGAGGCAGAAAGCACTTATGATGGATAGCAGCAAGACACCGCGATCCACAGAATACATTTACAAGTTAAATAATAAGCACAATATTTATACGAAAATGATACGAATGTTTATTGATAGTCATACGAAGAAGGTGCACGCAGAATGGATGGCTGTATATATTAGAGTTACGAGTACCGACCATAAAAAACAACAGAGATCTATTTAAAGAAATAGATCTTGATAGTATTTTAAGAGTAAAAACAAAAAAACAAAAAAATGACGAGCGTCTTGACCCTCAGACATGGTTCATTACTGAGACATTAGTTCATTACGGGATACTCTTACATTTGCTCAGGTCAAACAAGGGCGTGTCTGGCTAGATAACGGCTCCAAAATAAGAACGGAACAAACCAGTCATATAACGTCCTATCATGTCAGGTCAGTCAAATCTTCCTTCTGTTCTGAAATGGCTGATTTAATTTAATCTCGTAATGATTGGTAGTTTCGCAGATTTAAGTGTTAAGTAATTCATCATCCAGGTAACAGGGACAGGACTCGTGCCCAAAAAATCATAGAGTACCCCTCCACCCAACCTAGATCTTGATGTTGATGCTTGTCTGTCTGTTGAAAAGATAACTGGGAAAATTTGCATGTATTCAGGAACCTTTTTCTTTTCATACGATCTTACAGACCTTTCTCATTGCATTTCACTCAAGGATATATGTAAAGGTTTCTTACGGGACAGCACTTCTTTTCCAATGCGGAACCGCTAGTCTCCACATGTATATTTATTGCACGTAAAATATATCAAAATAGGAAGCCTCTTTTTAATTTGCAAGCATTTTCAGTGTTGATCCAAACAAAACTGTCGACCCACAAATATGTGTTCGAGCCCACAAGGGCTTTCTTTCCCTTTGTTACCTTTTCAATCAGGAAGCAAAAGTGTAAACAAAAGACAGGGTAAAAATCATTTAAGCTTATGTAAATCAAGTATTTGGGAATTTCTTTTCAAGTTTATGTGCATTTCACATCCCACTCAGAGTTCAGATCAATGTACTAAAATAAACAAGACAAGTACAAAGAACGCAACTTTAATCTAAACCTAACTCGATGTCGGTTGAACGTGGATAATTCAACATGAAAAACTTTTAAGTTTTGATCAATGTCTACACCTTAGTGAGTGAGTGAGTGAGTGAGTGAGTGAGTGAGTGAATGAGTGAGTGACAGATTTGCATATCGAAGTCCCCCGCAACAAACCCGTTTCTACACTTCGCACATCCACGAATTTATATAGAGTAGATTTATCGTTACTTTGCTCTACTTACTCTCACAGTGTTTCCCTTTGTACCATTCAGTACACTTGCAATCATATGCTAGTGACGATTCTGAATCACGTTGGCAAGTTCCTCCGTTGTGACAAGGATTACTATCGCAAGGGTCAATCTCCACTGTCCACAAACGAACAAAAACGACACAACATTGATAACAATCACGATCAGTTCAATTACTTAGTTATATCGAGGGTAAAAAAAAAATGGATCCGTAATCAGAGGTTATACCTGACTTATAAGCATTGGCAAAGTAAGCAACTGAATCTACGTGACTGAACCACTGATAGATGATTCTGTAAATAACGCACAGAGCAGAAATTGAAATGCGAATCCCGCTATCTACAAATGTAGCTAGTTTCTTTAAACGGTCGGTTTGTTGTAACCACAGAATAACCAATTCTTTTTTTAATTTCTCGAGGAACATTTCCAATCAAGTGCACTGAACGTTGTGGTCAATTATGAGCAGAAAATTACCCAGAACAATTTGTGAGTGTATATGCGAAAAATGATTAGGCATACCTTCGCAATTGCTGCCTTTAAATCCTTCTAAGCAATCACACTTGTAGCTTTTAGGTGGCCGCTCAATACAGACTGCGCCATTCTCACAAGGGCTTGTCGGGTAGCATTGGTACTTTCCATCTGAAAATAGTTGGCATCAGTCTCATTCTACTTACACCTCATGTTATAGGTCAGCACTGGTGAATGTCCCTAGCCTGTTCCATTATCTTGAATTATCAGTTTTACAACGGGCGGTTTCATCAAGCAAGATCAACTAGTTCTTAGTGACGTCATTTCATTGAAGCTACCTTGACGTAGATTGCGAATACGGCAGGAGTGGCTTAAGGAACGCTACTTAATACTTGCCGTTTAGACATATTCTCTCACTGTCACAATCTTGCTTGTCTGCTGGCTTTTCTAGAATGGAACATTGTTGCTCTGGGACTCTAGTAGGTCTTCCATCCTCATCAATCAGAATGCAGCTAACTTTACGCTGTCGAAAGCCAGGACCGCATGGAGTGGAACACTACGGGAGAGAAGCATAAATGTCTACATCAACTTTTATTTTTGGTAATAAAAAAAAATTGCAACTTGTATAAAATACTTTTTACGACTTAAATAATTAAGTTGTATTCTTACCGCTGACCACTGTGACTCAATTTTCCATTCTGCCTTGCAAAGGATCTTGTTGCAAATTTTAGAGAGCTGGCTAACACCCGGGCGCTTATTTGAGTCACAGTGAGAGGGAGATATTTCCTGGTACTGGACAAAGCTGATCCTTTGGTGACACGTCATTCTTCTTGTCTGAACACCAGTCCCGCAAGTTTTGGAACAAGGAGTCCAACTGGTTACCTTCCATCTAAATTGTAAATGAAATGATTTGTTATCACATAGTTACAGTACATAATCAGGAGATGTAGAAAGTTCTTGAAGATGTAGATTAAGACCTGATTATAAAAATAGCTTTTAGTAACAAATGAAAAATTAGAATTAATGTGTTAAAGAACACGTACTCTGCGGGACAAGGCTGCTGGTTACATTCGTGTTCATCAATTGGCCGCTGGCTTTGATCGCAGGCCTGGTCACTGGCAGGTGAGCCGTCTTCCATTAGAACACAGTGAATCTTTCGCCTTTGAATACCTAGCAAAAGTAACAGAGGTAACTAAAAGAGGTAATTAATAATAATAATAATAATATTGATAATGATGATGGTGGTGATAATGATGATACTGATGATGATGATGATGATAGATTTCTATAGCGCCCTTTCTCCTCGATTCAAGGGTGTTATTTACAAAATACAACTCGGTTTTCTTTCTTGTGACGTCTCAGCCAGGTCTGAGGTGAAGAAGGGTGGTGCGTGTATTCCAAGAATGAAGGCCAGCGTTTCCTCATTATTCTCTGTTATCTTTTATTTTATGCGCGAGAGGGCTGCAGCTAGTGCCGAGTAATCGTATCTGACGCCATTTCTTGTTTGGAAATGCTGACGGTGTTCTAGGGTTCATTGTAACTTTAGACACGCTGGGAACTGCTTACCCCTCGCGCATGTAGCTGAACACGCTGACCAATCTCCAACAATCCATCTGTACTGAAGTTTTATATGATGGTTAACATGATAAAAAAGGTCGTACTCAACACCAGTGTTCTCTCCATACACCGCTATAAACTGTTTTGAAAGAACAAATAATTTAATAGTTGTATTATGTAAGCACTATGCAATTACCGTTACCGTTGTAGCTATCTCTTTATTTATACCAAAAGAGAAATAAAACACAATTTAAAGAGAAAAATTAAGATTCGAGACGACAATTTCCCTATTGATGATGCAACCTATAGTCCTGTGTATTGTTTCTGTTCCTGTCATTTTAATTAAGCTATTCGAGACTGTATTAATTATGATTTCAGTAAGGCTATTTCAAAATGAGGCTTCAAATTCTTTCACAGATATGAATTGAAGATAGTTAGAGTCCCGACGCTCTGTTTTCTTTGGCCAACTGCTAAGAGCAGATTTTTTTTAATCACATAATTTTTAGTGTAATTGTAACATAAACTTAGTCAAACGCTTGTGAATGAGGCGAAGACCGATGATTGATTCATACGCAGTAGTGATTTTCATTTACCGAAGCCATTAGTTGATGTGTAAAAGTGAAAAGTAAAGGTGTACTCGAGATCTGATTGGCTAAGCAGTCAATAGAGGGGTGGCGGTTACGTTTTTCTTTTTGCTTTTGTTATTCTAGCATTGTCAGTTTTTTCCCCATATTTAGTATCAGCAGATGCTATCTTCCTCCTTTCCATTTGCTTTTACAGTTGACTTGTACCTTACATGCCAGAGGTCGAGCTCTGTCAACATGTTTGAAATTATGGGAACCCGTACGGAATAGCCACAAGAGGTTAGGGTTTATGGTCACGGTTAGTATCTCAGTATCTCTTCCACGTGTTAAGTAAAATCATTGTCTTGTAATTGATTTTTGCTACTGGCCTGTTGAGAACAACTGCTTTTTAGCTAATGCAGTAACAAATGGGCGACTTCACAATTGTATACTATACTAAAAGATATTTCTCTGATAAATGAATCTTCTACAGTAAGCAATAACTATATTTCTGTATAGAAAACTTCTCATTAAGAACGGATCAAGTTACATCGATCATCCTCCAAACTGAGATATATTTTACTTGTGTGATCCTTACCATGATTTTAAGTTTTGCAGTGGTTGGCCCAGTTATTTGTAGTGTATCAGCGTATCGTTTCTTCTTGTTTGAGTAGAAGATGGTAGCTCCAGCGTAGCTAAGCTTGACATTTGCGCTTTTATCAGGATCGATCACAAAGTCGCCGTCCTTTGACTTAACACCTAAAAATTAATGATATTGTTTTTTGCAGAAAACATTCTTGGTTGAAAGGGTCATAACATAATGAGTAGATTGCAGCAGTTCCAAATGAAAACCGTCTTGTTATACAGTAGCCTCAATTTCAGTCGTCTCTCTCGAAAAGGGATCGGCTTTAATTATGCAAAATGTAAAACGATACTTTGTCACGGTGACTCAGTTTATGAGGAAAAAAAAAAGAGCAAAAGAGCTCTAGTAAACGGACATAAAATGCATGAGATTATAAACGATTGCCTGCAATATTCTGAACTGTATTCATTTGCTTCAGTTTACATTACGGCTCAAAATAATTCACTGCTGGAACGAACACAATCTTGATCTGAAACTGGGGACCAGTTGAGGTCAGGGTAAGCATCAGGGTTAAGCTTAGCTTGTTGACAAGACAATTCTTACGTTTGAAACTCTTTTCATGTTCATAATCAAGAAAGGACGTTAAACGATAACAATTCTTGCCACGAAAGAACAGAAAAATACTATCTCTTTTTTTTTTTCAGTTGTTTGCGCAAAGCCTATATACATGTAATTTACCCCATCAAGCTTCCTTCCCAGGTCTTAATAAACGCTAACAATTAATGTCAAATCTATTTATTCACCTATCTTGTTGTAGGTTGCCGATTTTTCTACAAACTTGGCCTTCATTGTTCCAGGGGGAAGCTCAACAATCAGATCTGCATTCTGCTTTCCTTCAAAGGAATAAATAGATCATGTCAATAGTCCTGTTTTAACTTCAATTTAAGGTGTCGCGATAACGTTATTCCTAAACCATACCCGTTGCATGTCCGATCAGCTTCTCACGAATTCACCCTTGGTCGGATATTTATTGGAAAGACAATAAGGTTTCGCACAATTTGTGTTTTAAGCAGTAGATATTTCCAGAGAAACGATGCACAAAAAGTTTAAATCGGAAACATTTGAATCTGACACGGACCAGATTTGCTATAAAGCTTATAATTTCCAGTTACAAGTGCTATTTTGCTGGTAAAAACTGATTCAAAATAACACTTTGAAACCTTTAAACTTTTAATTGAATTTTAACTTTATTTTATTTTCTTATTGAGAGTTGCAAGAATTGCTTGCCCCCGCAACTAGTTACAGAGCTAGCCGAGGCGAGGAAGAAAGAAAAAAAGTAATGAGAATTTACAACAAAATCTCAAAATCTGAAATCTGAGTAATAAATTTGCACATACATAAGAAACTAGAGTACTATTATTAATAAACTATGTTAGTTTAGAGAACTTCTGTATCAAGGAGTACTTTCCTTATTTTACTTCGGAATTTAGATTTCATTAGTAATTTCACTGAATGTGGGATGGAATTCCAGAATGAGACAAATTCTTGCCAAGGATTTTCTCATCTTCTCTGTTCTTGAAACCCAGTCTTCAGAAAGCCTCGATTTTTAGATAAAAATGGGGTGGACATAAGGCATCCGTATTGCGACAATAAGAAGCCAGTGACCTCTGCCCATGGCACTATTTAGACGATGAGGATTTTTCTGTAATTACCAGAATCCACTTTCTTTTCTCTTTGTCATCTTATTAAGGGCAAATTTAAACGCCACTGTAGTTTCAGGTTATTATCAGAATTTACTTTTTTCGCGTTTATTACGTAAACGTACTAAACGAGAAGTAGCTCTGTTGGTCTTCGAGGACATCTTCAGAAATTGTGCTATTGGGCAGCAATGACGTCAAGCCGTTACCTTAATGATATTACTGATTTCGCTGGTTTGATCTTTTAAGCAGACATAATTTGTTAAATGACTACCTTTGTAGACCCTTTTGTAGTAACACTCAAAATCAGTTTAGATTACCAGTTTCCTTCCATTGTCTGTTGTATACACCTTTCACATGTTTGCACGAGTTTCCATTCCCCCCACACACTCCACATCTATCAATTTTTTCATCTGATTCCAAAACCTGATTGCAGCCAGCAGTCTGAAATAATAAAAAAAAATTAAATGGCCTTTTAAGTTCATCTCTCTACATATGTGTTTTGTTAATAGGAAATTACCAAATTTACTAAAGTTGGTGACGAAAATCAAAGTTTTTTCAGCCAATGGTGTTGTTGTTGTTTGTTTCAACTTAATGTGATGATGTACGTCATTGCTCCTTGAAAACTGTCTCGATATGCAAACAGCAAAACCAATTTTAGTGTTTTAAAGCAAACAGTTATAGCCCTCGGTCTGTATTAGATACGTCAAAAAGTCTAAAATTTACGTTATTTGATTGTTCTCATACTTGTAACCCATTAAGTAATTCTATCATCACATAACGGAAATGCAAAATATTCAAATACGCTACCTTACAAACGCCTCTGATGCAGACATCAAAAATAGAGGGGTCTTTTTTGCATCTGGTGCCGTCTGCAACGATTCCATATCCTTGTGCCGTGTTCCCCAGTTTACAATACAAGCTGCATGGATCTGCTCATTACAAGAAACGTTGCAGGGACAGAAAATTACACGAAGTCACAACTTCTCCTTCTCAGCAAATCACCAACAAATACGTAACACACTCAGGGAAGGGGGTGGTGGCTCCATGGCCACATCCCCACTTTTGGTGGGAGGGGGAAAAAGTGGATGGTTGTGGTTCCAAGGGCCATATACGTACTTTCAGTGAGAAAAGAGGAGTTGTGGAAATGGTATTCAGAGTTTCAATCAACCAGCAATTACAACCTTGAGGAAATATCCACCTTTTGACTTAGGGTGTAGTCTCCTTCGTAGACGCTATTTGGGCTCCTCAAGTAATCTTTTCCCTTCATGAACGTCTGCCGAAACCAAAAGCATATTCCTTTCCTTTTGTTCGTAAAGTTCAATGGGAGATCACAAGAAAATTATTTAGGAGCCAATCGGCGCTGGGTCACTGTGCAATAAGAAGCAAATCATAAACTGACCAGACTCCCTTGAAGCAATAAGTATAGCATGGCATACTGTCGCGTGTAACGTCGAATTCAACTGAACTACTAACTGTCTAACAAACTAAATACACAATTATTCTAATCCAGTCTGAGGAGGCTCGCAGACGTACGAACACCTAATCTTTTTTACTGCGAAATACACTATAGTTTCTCGAGGAAGATTTAAACGAAATATCGTGAATGTCCTACACACTCGTTGAAATGCCACATTCGTATTTTGGTGTCTTGCGATCGTTTTCCAAGTTCCAGGCTAGCAGACTTCCCGTAGGCTGTCAGATTTTGCCAGGAACTAGCCAAACGAATGTCTGCGCGCGAAGAAGTCCTTCTTTTTCTTTACGAAATAATCTGTAGCTTCTCGCTGATAAGGATTTATATCGACGGTTTTAATGTCTAAACACTCGTTGAAAAGTCGCGCTGATATCCATCTCCTGCAAGTTTCTTGCAAAAGTTCTCCGGGTCCCAAGTTCGTTGCCTTGATCGAGAAGTGCGCTGATTGGGCTACATAAATAGCCCCGTGTTTCAGAAGACGTGTTTCCAATTTGCGCAACTTGAACGAGCCCAAAGAACGTCTGCTTAGGAAGTTATTTAGGGTGTGGTTAACAAATTGAAGTGCTGATCGGTTTCCCAGCCACCATGGAGAACAGATGTTTCAAGAAAAACACTCTTTGTATGCCTCTGTACGTGCAATGGTCTCAAGATAACTTCCTAAATGATCTCAGTAAGGTAATAGGAGACAATCAAGCCTCGGAGAGGGATGGTTTTTAAAAAAGAATACGGGAAGCTTTGTACAGATTCAACAGAGCCTGTATCGACCACATGTGCAAACGTAATCATAACGGATGTTCCATATCCAGCAATACTCACTTCCGTAGTAAAATGCAGATGACCCAGGTCCTCTTGCTTTCACACACTGTTCATTACGGTAACTAGTTACCGAGGTTCCAGGGCAAGCCTGTGACAAAAGCAATGAGCATTTTCAAATGCATTGTTTCCTGGTCAGGATTTGTACTGAGCCCACAGGAGAGTACAATTTTTTCGCAAATTGCCTCCTCCCCTGTTCCTTTTTTTTGCAGGCTTTCTAGCTTGCAATCCGTTAAATTATGATCGTAAACTCTCATTATATGTGTATGGTCGTATTGGGTGCTGGCTGGTTTAGCCTGGTGCAACATTGTTTTCTTCTATTAAAGGTGCATCCAGTCTTCCTTATGAATGAGTTCAAGCAGATAAAGACACTGCATTTAAAATAAAAGGGATGTAAATATACATCACAGAAAGGAAGGAGCAGTACTTATCAATTGTTTTCTATTTATTGAAAACAAAAACAGAATTCACACATACCTGAATGCTACAAATTCTCCAATGTCCTGTTGGTTTTCCCTCGCATGTTTTCCCTCCGTTCGATGGCCTTTATGATTGAAAATTATATGTAGAAAAGATAATGATACCTTTTTCACACCAACTAGACACGTGAAAAGCCACGGAAACAACAATAATATGGTGACACGCTACCGCATTTGGTTACAGGTAAATACCAATAGTTGATAAATAGAATATCGACAAGGGTTACTGTCCACATGATTGGTTGTGATACACAGATGATGTATATTTGACTGATATACGATACTTATTTAGGACAATTGAGAAAATAATGCATACAACCAAAGTCGAAAATAGGGAAAGTGTTTAATCTACTTAGTTACTGAACAAGGGCACTCATGGTGTCAATAAATTACTGAGAAGGTCCTTCGCAGCTCAGTTAAAAGTCAAATCTAGAGGAAAAGACCAAATTTCATGAAATGTGTGATATATATGGGTTATTGACTAAGTGTGAGGTCAAGATGGCTGGATATTGACCAAGTTCTTTTTTTTGCGAGTTTATGGACCGAGACGGAGTCGAGGTCCATAAACTCGCAAAAAAAGAGCGAGGCCAATATTCAGCCATCTTGACCGAACAAGCTTGGTCAATAAAGGATTTATTATATGCCTTTCCGGGAAATTTTTCTTGCGGGAACGGCGGGTAGTCCCGAGCGGGCAAGATAGCCCCATCTTGCCCGCTCGGGTAGCCAATCACAGCGCAGGATTTGATTCATCTTGCCCGCTCGCGGAGCTTGCCATACAATAAATGTGATTATTTAAGTGGCATGTAAACACATACGGTGGGTTTGTGCATGTTCGTTTTCTGTGTTGTACTCCTCCACCACACGTTCGAGAACAGGATGTAAAGTTCGACCACTCGCTCCACCAGCCATTTATATGAGGACGTCCATTGTCAACACATTCTCCTTTAATGCACCACTGCGGGGATTTAACCACGTTATTTTAGTAATTCATTTATTAGTCAATTCATTAGTTAATTAATTTAATTTTTTCGCGTACCAAAACCTAACAATTCTGTAATGTATATAATATATGAATTATGAAATGAGAAAACAAATCCCGGAAAGAAAAAGAAAATCTGCACGCCGATTGGTTGAGAGCTGCAATGATCGTTTAACGCAACGAAAGGCATTTTCGAAAGCTCTGAGCAATTGTAGTGACTTTTTCAATAAACAAAGACCAGAGGGTTTTGAAATATCAATTGGAAATCTAAGAAATTTCAAGTTTGTCAACTTCATAAAATAAAAAGTGATCTTTCACGCCTTCAGGAGCGCGTGATGTTGCTTTATATTTGGCTACAATTCGTCGGTAAAGTTTCAATGTTCTTGTAATGAGGAAATTGACTACCAGGTCTAAAATACGCCCTCTCGTACTTCCACGAAGGTTAAATTTGACATAACATGTATTCTCTATTTGAAAATGGAATTGGAAACAGTCTGTTCAAAGTGCCAATTTTCGATGGAAAAGCTAATTTTTAATTGTTTTTCCTTTCCTTTCCTAATTTTAGCTCTTGTTTTTCCTTTTGCATAGAGTGTAATACTGACGTTAAAAAAGTCAGTTTACCTGTCTGCTTCCACAGGGAGTTCCATCTGCGATAGGGGCAGTTTGACTAAAGCATGAGTATCCGTCCAATGTACACCACAAGCTACCGCAGTCAGTCTGCAATGAAAGGGTAAGACAACTTGAAGATAACTGAATGAGGTATGAAAATTTGCACTTGTAGAATAACTATTCAATAGCAATGCAAACAATGATTACCCTTTTTTGGTAGCACTGTCTGTGGTTCTTTCCATACTGCAAGGCACATTGATCGTCTGCACTCATGATTTCGCCAGGAAACCTCTCTAATTGTTTCCCCTGGTTGAACTTTTTAAGATCAATCAACTTTGTTGTATCACGTGCAGTCCTGACTCCTAGTGTGTCAAATTTTATGTTTCCCGGAATAATTCTCGGTTTTATTTCCTTATAAACCACTGTTGCTTCGTTTTGGGCTTTGTCATTTAAACACGATGATCTGTCACTACTGTAAAACACATAAAAATTGCTCATTAGGTATAAATAAGGGAAACGCTAGTTAAAATAACTCCTTTCTTCTCTTCCCATTCTTCTTACTTCAGGAAATCTTGAATGATTTCGCTACTGCACGGAGACCAAGTTTCAGCAGATCGACCCCCTGGGAGTGCGGGTGCCATAATGTAGGTACCCTCTGGACAGTCGGCCCTGCTTCCATCGTGAGGCACACCCATGCTAGAGGGAACAAGAAGGAAACTCATTTATGTCGTTATTGCTACATTATTTTTGCTGTTGTATTGATGACAACTGAAAGAACTGGAAGAACATTTTTTAAGAGACAAGCTACAAACCATGGCCTTTTGTAACAGTGTGTCGTCATTATCAAATACAAATTTATGCGGTTGACTGTAGTTAACGTATTCATTGTTTTCACTTGACGTCATTAAATTCTGATATCAAAAATCTAGCTTGGGATCTCGTGAGTTTATATATTTATTGGCTTTACGACCTCCAAAATATAGATCTTCGTGCGAGTTTTTAGTTCAATAGCGCCCTTCTGTTTGCCAGTGCAGTATTTATAAATTAAAGTTTTCACACCACATGATGGCCGCGGGAAGGCTGTCACGTACCTCGAAAAGAGTGATTCATCCTGGTATTGTTAGCGAAGTCAACACTTGAGCACTTAATAATTTAGCAGTTCAAACAACTCATGTTTTAGCAGTTTGAACACTTAATATTTGGTAGTTTCCACACTTCATGTTTTAGCAGTTTCAACGCTTCAATTTTTGGCAGTTTGAACGTACACTCTATGTTTTAGCAGATTGAGTACTTAAGAGCAGCTTCGTCTAAATATCAACTAGACTTGGAAATAGCGAAAAAATCGAATTTCTTCCAACTCGCCCAGAATGAAGCCCTACGGGTACTAGTTACAAAAATATTGTTTTAAGCTCGATAAATCAAAAAAAATTTTTTTTCCGCAATTTTTTCGTTTCGATGCCCCAAATCGGCCAAAATCCATCGAAAATGAGCGGCATATTCAGAGGCTCGTAAACTCAAAAGTAAAAATCTTCATTACAATCTGATTACACGTCGTATTTGTACTTCCTTTCTTGTCTATTTAGAGCTAAATAGATTGTGATTTGATTGGAACAAAAATATTTGATGAATTTTCTAAATTAACGACCCAAGACAGCTTTACAAGAGGTCTACATTTAGCCTATTTTCAAATGCTAAAAAGGCGTTCTGGTACACGGCTTTTCCCAAAACGCCTAGTTTGGTCTGAAAGAGCATTGTTTCTTCTTCAAATTAGTGAAATAAAATTTTTGGGTAAATAAAATCGCGAGCGCTGAGATAGCGAACTAAATGCAGCACTTCTTCCTGAAAACGTGACCTTTGACCCAAGTGTAACGAAACCGATTACTGCAAGAAAACCCGGAAGAAAAGCAAACGCTTCGTTATTTTGAAACAATTTCTAGGGATATCTCTCCGAAACCATGATTGCAAGAAACTATTTCCAGATATGAAATCTTACAGGGTGAAGGAAGGAGCTAAAGGGTGCATTTTGACACAATAACTTTGTTTGCTGAGAATTGAATTGAAGTCAATTCCAGTGAAATTTGCAAACTTGAAGTATGTTAGCCGATACTTACCTGAATATTTATATTTATAGAAGAGTCGTCTTCTTGGATTAACATTCAAAAGAAGCAGGATCCAGATTTGAAAACCTCTAAAAGAAGAAATGTTTAATGTTCCGTGACCTGCCCGCTGCTATAAATTCCATGCAGATGCCAACTGCATGTTTGTCGTAAAACCAACTGAACTCCACTGACAGTTTCCATGTGCAACCCCAAAATAGACAATCCCCAAAAATGTAAAGTGAAATTGGCTGTCTTCAAGAACAATTAGAAGCTAGAGTCAAGTTCCATTACGTTTTAAAAGTGCTTGATTTTACTTTGTTCACTCAGTAGTTACTGTCACTTTCGAATACTGCGTAGTATCGGTCACGCCAAAACACTGCAGACCGTGCAGACTGAGTAAGTTTCCCGTACAAAGTCTCGTACGCGTTTGTCTTTTGAATCAAGAGTCAAATATTGCGCTTGTGCAGCCTTTGGATAAATGACAAACTTTCAGATATATTTAACGCTATTTTGTAACTAGACCCAAAAAAAGGAGTCACAATGAAAAGCCCAAACAAGTGTCTGCAGTCTGCACGGTCTGCACTGTTTTGACGTGACCGATTCGCGGTATTCGAACGTGAGAGTAGTGAACAAAGTCGACGCACACAAATAAAATCAAGCACTTTTTAAAGGTAATGAAACTTGACTCTAGCTTCTAACTGTTCATGAAGACAGCCAATTTCACTTTACATTTTTGGGGATTGTTTATTTTGGGGTTGCACATGGAAACTGTCAGTGGAGTTCAGTTGGTTTTACGACAAACATGCAGTTGGCATCTGCATGGAATTTATAGCAGCGGGCAGGTCACGGAACATTAAACATTTCTTCTTTTAGAGGTTTCCAAATCTGGGTCCACCTTCTTTTGAAGGTTAATCCAAGAAGACGACTCTTCTATAAATATAAATATTCAGGTAAGTATCGGCTAACATACTTCAAGTTTGCAAATTTCACTGGAATTGACTTCAATTCAATTCTCAGCAAACAAAGTTATTGTGTCAAAATGCACCCTTTAGCTCCTTCCTTCACCCTGTAAGATTTCATATCTGGAAATAGTTTCTTGCAATCATGGTTTCGGAGAGATATCCCTAGAAATTGTTTCAAAATAACGAAGCGTTTGCTTTTCTTCCGGGTTTTCTTGCAGTAATCGGTTTCGTTACACTTGGGTCAAAGGTCACGTTTTCAGGAAGAAGTGCTGCATTTAGTTCGCTATCTCAGCGCTCGCGATTTTATTTGCCCAAAAATTTTATTTCACTAATTTGAAGAAGAAACAATGCTCTTTCAGACCAAACTAGGCGTTTTGGGAAAAGCCGTGTACCAGAACGCCTTTTTAGCATTTGAAAATAGGCTAAATGTAGACCTCTTGTAAAGCTGTCTTGGGTCGTTAATTTAGAAAATTCATCAAATATTTTTGTTCCAATCAAATCACAATCTATTTAGCTCTAAATAGACAAGAAAGGAAGTACAAATACGACGTGTAATCAGATTGTAATGAAGATTTTTACTTTTGAGTTTACGAGCCTCTGAATATGCCGCTCATTTTCGATGGATTTTGGCCGATTTGGGGCATCGAAACGAAAAAATTGCGGAAAAAAATTTTTTTTGATTTATCGAGCTTAAAACAATATTTTTGTAACTAGTACCCGTAGGGCTTCATTCTGGGCGAGTTGGAAGAAATTCGATTTTTTCGCTATTTCCAAGTCTAGTTGATATTTAGACGAAGCTGCTCTTAATATTTTGGTAGTTTGAACACTTAATATTTTAGCACTTTAAACACTTCATGTTTTAGCAGTTTGAACAGTTCATGATTTAGCAGTTTGAACACTTCATGTTTTAGTAGTTGGAACACTGACTTAATAATTTAGCAGCTCGAGCACTTGATTTTTTAGCGGTTTGAACACTTCCTGTTTTAGCAGTTTGAATACTTCATGTTTTAGCAGTTTTAATGCTTCATGTTTTAGTAGTTTGAATACTTCATATTTCTTTAGTGTTTCTTTAGGAAAAGTGTTCATATGGATGTTTATTCCTTTGAGAATCTGATCGCTTTAAGAAGTAAAAATAAATTCCAGATGTTTTCATTGATTTCCGGCCGCCAAATATAGCGTTTCTAGACTGAACTTTATAATTTTTTGAGAACTGGGTTAACTGAAGCACGGAATATCTGACAGACCTGAGATTCGGAGATAAAATTCTTAAATTCTTTTATTCAATGATTTTAATTTTACTTTTCCGTAACTTGGCAATAAAAACAAACAATATCGAAAATTTGTATGAAAAACGCGAACAATGCGTGTTTTTTTACCCAGCCAACTGTAATTTTTTGCAAATAAAGTCCATTTGATGAGTGGCAGTGCTTTTAGAAAACGAAATGATCAAAACAACAGAATGAAGCTATGTTTGACTAGTAGCCAGCGTCATTTTGATCAGTTCAGTTTCGAGCCGTTTAAAACTCGGCCCAAGACCCTTAAACTCAGTCCAACATACGTAGCGCAAGGCATATGGAAATCGCCCTCACGTTTTGCGAGAATTAAGCTAAAAGCAAAAGAAATGCATCAAGACAGAGAAAAACTTACAGCGATTGTACAAGTGCTAGGGGGTGTAAACGTTTCGTTAGAAACAAACTAATATTATTCTATTAAAGAAAAAGATATCTTTACAGCTGTGAAGCGTCTGGAGCACTTGTAAAGGAACTTTGAAAAAATAAGCTTTTAATTCATTTGTTATGTTACTAAATTTGCACCATCTGAACGTCAGGGAAGAGTTAGACATACTTGTGACCAGTTTCGTGAGCGATTACGAGCGCAGTTTGTAGGCCCACCATATTGTTAACGTTTCCAGCCACTATCTTGCACATGCTCCTGAGAGAAGCGAGTCCTGAATCATAAAGAAGAGATAAAGTACTAACCGAAAACTACATGCAAGGCGGAATTGAATTGTGCATGAAAAACTGAGAGCAACATTCAGATACGCATAGAGGGAAGGAAGTGAAGAAGGCTCAATGTAAATGAAGGCTGCTAATAAATACAGCGAAGAAAATTTAACTGGCATATAATTATATGACAGAAAAAATGTCTCCTTACCGCCGACTCCGCTTCTCATGCTGAGCGAAAGGATAAGAAAACAAAACAAGGTCAGTCTAAGAATTTCTGTTCAAATGTTCAAAATGTTCAAAATGTTCAAATGTTGTTGTTTAAAGTGGTCAATGCACTTAGCTACACCTAGCTAGTTGACAGGCATGCCACTTAAACTGAAAGAAACAAATATATCAACTGATTATCATAGGCTTAAAAGTCCCAACTGGCCTGAAGCAGACCAGTTGGCTATTCACAAGCATGACCAAGGAGTTGAACAAGAGTCTACCGAGAAACAACTCCAGCTTAGTGGTCAGAGCGGGACTTGAACCCGCGACCTCCGGATTTCAGGTCCAGCGCTTTAACCGCTCGGCCACGCTGACTCCTTACAAGCACAAGAATTTTTGTGCTTTCTGCTTATATCTGTGAAATGGCAAGGGACAGACTACCTGATTTATCTCTTCCCTCTTGTCAAATTCTTCTTCACCTCCTCTCCGACTGATACTCACAATACATGTAGATGTGTAGAGCGCGACCGCACACGGTATGAGTACCACATTTAAAAAAAAAAAAAAGGTTTAAAGCTCAAGGCGTGCCTTGCTTCCTGTTTCGTTCAGTCGACCACATCTTCAGTTTATGAATTTTTTATGCAGCGTTTTCTACAATTTTGTCATCAATATGAATGATTCTAAATCAGAGAACGTAAGCTTTGTTTCAGGTTTAATTTCTGTGCTTATCGTCGTTTTGACAGAAGAAGGTCACTCTTCCAACGGATTGAGCGAGATGTTTTCGTGGGTGCTTATTCGAACTGACGATTTTTTTTCAAGAAGGCATGCGCCACTGACCGCCATTTTTGTCCTCTCAAGGCAATGTGAGTAAGTCGGCTTCGGCCGAGATGGCTGTGGTCGCTCGGCACCCGGGTTGGAAAGGCGTATAGAGTGGTCTGTTGCAAAAGCTCTCCCTGTTATTTTATGAAAGTTCCTCTCTTCATGAGGTCTATCACATCGCAAGAACCTCCAAACAAGAGTGCTGCATCCGACTCATCTCGTTCTCAAACTGTAAAGAAAACCCCGTATCCATCTAATCAGGGTGAACGTTCCTATGCAACAGTGGAAGATGTTGAGCTCTCTTCAGAACTTCTAGACCTTACCACCAAAGCTTCTACTAAGCCACTGACCAAGGCGAAATGGAAGGAGTTATCAGCCAATTCTCCCACCGGCATGCGGGAACCCACTATGGAGGCAGGCATGAAGGAAGAAATCCGAAAATCAAACGCCGTTCGGAAGACCGAAGATGTCTTTGTCTTTGACGATGGTCTTGCTGAGAAGCAGAGGCCCATTATCACAGTGGCAGGGCCAATACTATCAGCGCTGATGCACCTGGACTCACCCCCTGACGAGGAAGGGGAAAATGGAATTATCCTGATGTCATGCGGGAAATGTTAGAAGACGCTTTTGCCATGCTAGGCAACGTAGGATAGGATAGGGGATAGGAAGCCTTTATTTCAACACGATGAGTTTTAAAGCTAGAAGCTCGTGGGGTCGTGTATAAAAACGTCATTGTACGTCTGAATGTTTGGCGGCAACGACACTTTTCAGAATGCTGATCTAGGGAAACAGGCATTGCGCAAGGACCTACTAACAGATAAACATTTTTTTCGCACATCAGTTACACGACACACTTTCACGACAAGGCATCAAACTCCAAACGGATTTGTAAGCCAAAGGAAGGCAACAAGCCACAGGGTCATCCTTTGGTGACCAAACCCCGTTTAGGCGGGGACAGCAGGCTAGGGCAGGCTGAAAAGGAAAATGACACTAGTCTGGAGGGTCAGGGGCTAAATACAGCAGAACCATCTGCGTATCTCCTCTCACTCCTACACAATCAAACGGCAAACCGACAATGAACTTTCCTAACGAATCGGAAGCTTTTTTCGATAGACAAATGGATCCTTCAAGCTGTTTCGGAATACAAGATACCCTTTGTCATGACACCATGTCAGTGGCGAGCTCCACCAACGGTGGTCCAGGAGGGGCAGTAGGCAGAACTGATGAGAGAGGCAATTCAGTCTCTCATGTCCAAGGGGGCAGTTTCCAGAGTACATCCTTGCCCACGGCGGTTCGTTTAAACACCTTCTGCTGGAGAGGGGATCAAGCACAGGGGAGTTTCGTTCTGTGATCAACTTGAACGTAATAAAAAGATTTCTCCCCTAAGGAGAAGCTCACAATAAAGGGGCTCGCTACTGCCCGCTCTCTCCTCTGCCAGGGCGATTATATGATGAAGCTCGACTTCAAGGTCAAGGGTTACTACGCAGTCCCGATACACCAGGAATCGAAGAGATATCTCCGCTTCCAACATTTGAATTCCGTTGCCACTTCACCAGCCACTCCACTCCGAATGCTTCTACTTCTGTCGCAGTGCATGCGGATGACTTTTGAAGACTATTCTGGTAGCAACGGACTGGTAATCGGCAGAGATCAAACGACAATGGGGGAGTTTGCCAGGGCATTACTTATGTGTCATTACAGTTTACTGGAGGTCAGGATTTACTGGACTCCTCATGCTACAGTTAGCGGAACAGTTATTAAAGCTACTGCATGTTCAAGATTTTGGATACTTTATCCAGCAACCCTTATAGTTCGCACATGTATTGCGAGTATTAATCGGAGAGAAGGTGAACAAAAAACATTATTTCCCCGGAAGGAAGATACTTACCTGCCGGGGAAATAAAGTTCTTCCAACTTCCTTGTAGACTGATACCAGCAATACTGTTCCCCAACCAGAGTCGGATCAGACTTCTCCCCTCCTTATTACTGTCTTTTGTCACCTTCGCACTACTCTCTCAGAGAAGCAAGGAACGTCTTAAACTTTTCTAAAAATGTGGTTCAGCTCTGCACCTGTATTGCTCGTATCAATCTACGAGGAAGTCCGAAGAACTACATCTCCCCGTCAGGTAAGTAAGTACCTGCCCTTCGGGGAAATATTATTTCTTGATGTAGATAAGGTAACGCTGTAGCTTTTCGATCGCTTTCACCATTTACATTCAGTTAATTTCCCTAATTTTTTCGTAAAAAAAATCGAGTGCAGAGCTATTTTTCAATATTTGACTGAAAGGCATGAAAGGATTTCTAATTTCGGGCATTCTACCCCAGTTCCCTTTTCCTGTTTGGTTATTTACCTGTATATAAGGGAACATACGTCAAAATGATCGGGGCTAGCATCGTCTGGGTTGTTAATAGATCTTAAATAACTTGCCAACTTCTTCATCCATAACTTTTTGGTATCTGTGTATTCTACTTCTAAAACCTGAGGAAGTTGAAGATATCAAACATTAAAACTGACAGTAAAACGGGCACCAACATTAAACGGGAACAGTCACAATAACACTAATGTATTATTGTAACGGTAACACGATATAAACCGTGACAGTAATGATGACAATAATTATGAGCTATAACTATAGATTCCAATCCTAACCATGCAATTAGCACAAGGAAAGTAGTAAACCGTTCAGCGGCTTACCTTTTTGTCGATTACAATTATTCCCGAAACTACGTAAGAGATACGAATATCTCCAATGCTCGGATCCATTAGGAGACCTGAAATCTACAACAAACATGCAGAATATCAAAATGTTGAAAATTTAGCAACGTGATGTTCACTGGATAAAAGTCATAAAAGACAAGAGGAACAAAAAGAGCTCCAGAAATTTAACAAATCGAATGTGGTTTAGCGTTGTCTGTACTCTTATCGACAATGATATGCGTCATGACACTGATGACGATTAAGTCTAAAATCTGAATGACACCAGTTGATAGCTCTTGATCAAACTTTTCTCTACGTTTTTTAAAGTTTAAGTCATAAGGAGGTTAATTTCCAGTTAATAGCCAGTGACAGCGCATAACTGCTAAACTACTAATCTTCTTAACAGCTAATCTGGACACTCCCCAGCCACTTTCAAGATATTTTAATGGGCAAGGGACGTCAATATTCAACACTAACAAAGTTAATCCGGGCAGGCTCTTGCTATATTTCTTACTATATTTCCCAACAAAAGAAGGAACTGTTGAGGGTCGCGATTTTCTCTCTCTAGACTGGCTGCTGTATCAGCTTCGAGCATCAGGAATGCCTCCATTGTTTTGAGTTTCATCTTTTCTTTCTTAACTTCGTCCGATTTGTTATTGGTGCTCATCAAATCTGCAAAACAAGAGCTTCTTTGAAATAGTATGATGCTATAAAACGAATTTTATTTAGGGCTTGTATGTGTCCCGAATGAGTACGGGGGGGTGGGGGAGGGGGGCGTACGCGTTCAATAAAAGAAGGCTTCTCCCGAAAGTGGTACCTTTTTAGGCTGAAGAAACATGAAAATGTAGGAATTTCACGAGCTGAGGTAACGAAATTCATTTAGGTATTGAGATGTCCTTTCAAAATATCGGCCACAAACATATCTAACGGTTGACTCTCTTTTATGCGCTTTTATCTTAAGTTCGCTCGCACGTATTTTGAACGAACTTTTGGCCCATAGACGTTGCCTGTCTAGATAAATGATTGATTGATTGATTGATTGATTGATTGGCTGATTGGCTGATTGACTGATTGACTGATTGACTGACTGACTGATTGACTGACTGACTGATTGACTGACTGACTGATTGACTGACTGACTGATTGACTGACTGACTGATTGACTGACTGACTGATTGACTGACTGACTGACTGACTGATTGACTGACTGACTGACTGATTGACTGACTGACTGATTGACTGACTGACTGATTGACTGACTGACTGATTGACTGACTGACTGATTGACTGACTGACTGACTGATTGACTGATTGACTGATTGACTGAATCATGCAGTCATGTAAGCTTTATAAGGAGCTAACCAATGCAGGATTCTAGACAAAGGATGTTGTGTGCCTACCGTGGGCTTGGGAAGGGGGAGTCATTTACATGGAAGGTAAATGAAAGGGCCATATTGTCTGTCAAAAATCGATGTATAAATGGTCAGGTTTTGGAACTTGGGGCGTAGCCTTTTCGTATAAAACTTTGTCGGGCAATCGCCTGGGCTATGTTTTATTTTAGCCGAAGACTGTGACTTGTTCGTTCAAACCCTACGTAGCGTCTTACCTTTAAGTTCACATAACAATGGCTACAAACGTATTACAAGAATCTGATTTAAGTTTAGGATCTTGGCAATAATGTTGAAACTTCTTGATACGTCTTTGATGTTTATTGTAATTTATTTGGAAAGTTCCAGAGTTGCGTGATTCAGCATATCGAAAGTAATGAATATATACCGTACAATTCTGAAAGTAGCGATTTCTCCTAAAATAACGTTAATTTTTTACTTTCATATTGAATCCGGAAAATAACGGTCCCTCCGAAAGTAACGACCCACTCGAAAGTAGCGGCCAGGTGAAGATTACTACTCGACTGCAATAAAAAACCGAATTATATTTGATGTAATATTTGATATAACGTTTCAATCAGTATTAGTTACATTGCGATATAATATCACCATACCTTTCTTCCTACAGTACCAAAAATGGGGCCGTTATTTGTTTATACAGTCTGCTTTGTTTATGTTGGTAGTTGTTTAGTAATAGACATGAACAGAATTTTTTATTGTGTTACATGTCCGCTTTGTCTGAAACGACTGTTACTGTACAAACGTTTTTTAACCATAACGGCTGCCCGAAAGACGGCTACCCGAACGTAACGGCCCGTTTTGCCTCCTAAATCCGAAAGTTCGTAACGGGGGCCGTTACTTTCGGAATTCTACGGTAATTTGCTAAAAAAGGTAACAAGGTGGGGAAAGTGAAATTGCGACGAATAAGTGGGCAGGCTGTTAAGGTGTGAGCGAAGAGGATCGACCGTAAAAGAGGATCGATCAAAAAGAGGAAAGGAGGAAAGAGAGAGACCAAGAATGAAAAAAAAAAAAAAAAAAAAATTAAGGAAAAAGATGTACATAGCGGCAGTTTCTTCGATGCAGAAGGTATGCATAAATCAATCGAGTTAGAAAGTTGACAATGAACGATGATGCCATTCGAGAGGTTGCCGGAGGCAAATTTCTATTTCTTTGGTTTACAGAAGAATAATGGATATTTATAAACCTCGACTCCTCGTCAGTTGCTAAGGCATTAAGCCAGCAATGAACTGTTGAGTTAATCTTTATTGCATTCTCACCATTTGCTAATTTTTTTAACAGTAGAGAGATTGATTTAATATGGAATGAATAGCAGTATTAAACCAGTGTAGTTGCTCGTTTTGTTCTCGGGGTTTCGCTCTTGCAGTCAGTTTCCTTATTTTCTGGGATGTTCTCAGCACGTAGCAAACGAAACTTGTAATCATCGTTTATCGCATCAAAGACTGCCATACCGATATGCCCCACCCTCTCCACTCCCCCAAAATACCCATCTCCCATACGCACCAAATAGAAATATGATTCCTACCTGTTTTTGATGTTTGGTCATCAACGTGAATCTGAAGAGACCTCTTGTAAATTAAATGAGGTGTCGCTTTTTGTCCATTGGGAGCTGCCCTCTTTGCAAGATGAATCGGTAGTGGGTGTATGAACAAAGTATCACTTGATAGTTTTAGCATCCCAGTCTAGGGTGATTTAAAAATGAAAATAAAACTAATAGTTTTGATACAATGTTCAAGTAAGGATTTCAAAACTTTTAATACGACACATGGACTGTGTCACCCATTAGTATATGAGTTATGGAAAACTGATCGTTTAAGTTAATGTAAAGTTTATCACAATTCTTTTCTAAACGTTCAAACTTTAAAAAGTGCACTGGCATTGAAGTTTTGATGGAAATTGTTGCATACAGTGTATGTACATACCAGTCCTCCTTCATTGCTAACTGCAACCATTGAATGTGGATCGGACACCACGTGACCAAGATAGTATGTGTTTTTGGGCACGCTAGCATGTGACACTGTGCCATCAGTACGCCTCGTCTCCATGATGAGGTTACGTGACATCAACTTTCGGTTCAATGTAAGGTTCAAGTCCAGTTCTCTACCAAATGCAGGGACTTTATAAAACACGTTTTCGCGTAGTTCATCCGTTCGTCGCTGACGTTGGTCATGAATTGGAAGACCTCTTTCATCTAGCTGGTACGGACTAGTTACATCATACTCTGGAACTGCAGCAGAAACAGGGAAAACAGAGTTAAAATGGTTGTTTACCATTTGGTGCAAATGGTGAGCAAAAATGCCTGAAAGTAAATTTCGTTCAGATTGGTCATTTACCATTTACTTAAAAACCTCCAATTTACAGGAAGAAACTAGGACGAGCTCGGCCGGATCATAATTCCAAGGTGCAGTGGCGGTGAAGAATTGCAAATAGTAAGCACATTTTCCACTTGAATAATTCGTTGAAAAAAATTTAGGACTTCCTTCCAAGAAGTTCCGTTTAATTTAAACATTTCCCCGGTCAGTCCAGCCAAAATTGTCTTACATTAACATTGTAACCGAAATTTCGGGAATTTTTGGGTAAATGGTAAACAACCAATTTATGACTAGGCCGGGTGTAGAAAACCTTTTTCAGGGCTCGATAAAAGACTAGATATTCTTTAAGGTCTTGGACAAAACAGGGTTCTCAAAATATCATCAGAAAGAATGCAAACCACATCACACAAGAAAATAAATCAAGCAATGAATATTCAGTAATAAGAAAAGCGAGTCGATGGAAAAATAACAGTCTTGAAGAATCTAGCATTAGTGAATCTAACTAAAAGACAACCATATTATTCAAGTTACTTTCTGCGACTTTGATCATTGCCCCAGGCATGATCTCGATCACTCTGAAGCACATTCATAGAATGTTAGAGAGATAGACATCTCACTTCCTAAAAATTTGAACTATGAAACTTCGGGGAAATGAACGACAATGGAAACTATCTTCATTACCACTTTAGCGAGAATTAAACCGGTTTTCCTACCTTGTAAATGATTATCAACGCCGAAAAAGTAATTCAGGTCGTTTTCTGTCATATGATGGTGAAGGGACTGTATGGGAAACAATCATGCATCAGAAATGAATGAAAAAAACAATAGATTAATAACCTAAATCAAGAACATATCTAGTAGTTCTTAAAGTGTTTAAGTAGAAGCTACTATTATACGGAATTCTCTATTCTGATTAGGCTCACTTTCAGGCGCGCGTCGTATTTCTGCTGCAGAAGCTGGATCACATTTTATTGGACAATGTACTTAAATGGCGTGTTCACTTGTTAGCTGTGCTTGTATAGTTATTATGAATAATTGTACGACTTTCTTTGGGGTTTATCGTACTGGGTAACTTTGATATCTCACTTTTGAAAAAAAATCACAGATGACTCTGTTTCTGACAATATTCGCTCGCCTTACTTGAGTGTAAAACGTTTCTTAGATAAAACTGGCAATCTTTGATCTCTTTACACTTTATTTAACCTGTTTCTTTTCTCTCTCTCTGGGCAAAACTAGAAGGGAGGCTGGTATTACATGGAAAATTACAGTCTTTCCATCGTAAAGCAATTGATGTACATGTACTTACGTTATGGCGCATCGTCCTTGCACAAGCTATGGATTATAAGTTAAAATATCAGTGAGAAAACAGTGATATTTACGACATTCTAAAAACGTATTGGAAAAGAAAATTTCAGTTAGACCCTAGATAAAAACGGTAAATATAGCAAATGTGTTAAATAATAGCATTACTCAGGCACATTATACGTTTACGTAAAATTGTGAATTGTTTCCAGTCGACTCTCTCGCTGCCACTACTTCGATTGTCACTTGCTTAAAGGTTTGGTTTGGGACTTACGTCATTCCCAAGCGCTCTGCTGCTGCAGTTTTACAAACAATCAAAAAAACATACACGTGTACGTGCGATTTACCCTGAGGTTTAGGTGTAATGTCATGCCAGGGTCGTGGGGGTTTAAGTGAAAACTTTCTTGTTTTCGTAGCATATGATGTATTAAAATAAATGGTCAAATGATTGTTTTACAAGAAAACATGTTTACCTACATGTATTTTTATGCATATGATGCTCCCTCAAACCCAAGCTCCTAAAAATTGCGTTAGTAAGATAGCAACAAAGCCAGGATTACTGTAACTGGTTTCTTGGTCTCTTACCTTCACAAAACAATGCTGTTAGGAGAATCATGAACAAGGCCAGCGACTCAGTGAGCTTCATCCTAAAACTAAAGATTGCATAAAGTTGAAGTTATGTATAAATGTTAGATAGGTAAAGTCTGCATGCGAGCCAAGTGGCCCATCAGGCCGGAGCTTATCCCGGTTTCCGTAGCATGAAGCGACTAGGAGTATTTTTACTCCCCCCTGGATGGGATGCTAGTCCATCGCAGGGTTACCCCCAGCATTAAGTTCGCCGGTACCCATTTATACACCTGGGTGGAGAGAGGCCCCTGTGAGAGTAAAGTGTCTTGCCCAGGAACACAACACAATGACCCCGGCCAGGGCTCGAACCCGGACCGCTCGATCCGGAGACGAACGCACTAACCATGAGGCCACCGCGCCTCCCACGATAAATGTTAGATAAAGTCACTTTTAATTTATAAAAGCGATAAAAGATGTCTTGCTTCATTATCTAGCCCTCTCAAATATATCAGGGGCAATTTTGATCAGTCAGCCGGTTGAAAAATGTTTATCTCCGGAACAGTATTCATCATTTAAGCTCGTTCTGTACGTTCCGCCCCTAATAAACCCTGAATTATTATAATTCATGAGAAACTATTTTTTTATGTATTTGAGTTACTCACGTGCTTTTTTATCGGTCGAGATATTCTCTCCGCGCAAAGAAGATTTTTACCAGTTAAGAACTTGCCGTCAGTGAAGGAATTTCTCTTGATCGGTCGATAATCGACTCTGATAAGCAATTGTAACTCAGTGTGTTTAAATACCCCCTCTTCCCGTGAGTCTCCAGAGCAGGAGACTCCCGCTTTGTTTACTTAAGTTATTTGTTTTTCTTTTACATTAGTCAGGAAATGTCAAAGCAGTTCTTAACTCTACTATTGAAAATGTCCCATAAGCCCTGAGAGACTTAAATTACTCGCGTCTTTTTCAGTTCTGTCGACTTAGTAATTCGAAAAATTCATAGTTTTAAGAAAGTTTGACCGTCAGGCAATTTTTATTGATTGAAGACTTTGTGTCATTCGAAAGATTTCATTGGTCGAG
The DNA here is from genome assembly GCF_042242905.1 of Orbicella faveolata. Taxonomy (NCBI): domain Eukaryota; kingdom Metazoa; phylum Cnidaria; class Anthozoa; order Scleractinia; family Merulinidae; genus Orbicella; species Orbicella faveolata. The sequence continues at coordinate 1,430,871 of NW_028301553.1, forward strand.
TATAGACACTAAACAATCATAATTTATAACTGTCCGCTTGTCCAAGAACTCTTTCTTTGTGTACTTAGTTACTTGCGCCAATCTTTGGATGAAATTCCGACAGCTACATACCAGCTTGCCGGGACAGGGTTACTGAAAATGGGACTATTTGACTGTCGAAGGAACCTAAACAGCCTGTATACGCAAATCTAGGAAATACACTTTGGAACAAGGTCAAAATTTTATTTAGATTTATGTACTACGAAGCTCGTTTTGCCTCATCTGTACTTTATAAGAAACACGTTACATAAGACATCAACACGCTAGGACAAAAATAAGAAATAGATCTACCTTCGGTTTTACTTATATAATTGTGTAACGACAAATAAATGCTTATCAAGAAAAATAAAAATAAAGAGCAAAGCAATTTCAAATCCATAGGGGCGAATCTAGGGCGTGAAAAAATGGATCAAGGGTCGTTGACATGCAGAAAATCCTTTTGCGTCCAAGCAAGTAACATTTTATGAGTTGCGCGATTTTTGTTTTTTTATTTCACCATTCCATCACAAAACGGGGTGAGTAGAATAATAAAATTTCTGCTGTATAGGTTAGGAAATAGATTATATAACATGCTATCCTCTCTTCAGTTTGCATGCAAACTATCTCCTATCTCTATATCTCCTACAGTTATTGATTTAGAACGCAACAAAGTTCAAATAGATGTTAAACACATGCACAAAAGTTAAAAATTTAAAACTGTCAAAGAATCTTCAGTGCTTACTCTCTTTGCTACACCAGAGCAGATGTTTGGTTTCCCCTCGGTTTTCAGAGAGGATAGGGTTTCATTAATCTTCTGGGCAGACAATTCTGTAGTGACTGAGCAAACGTTGGATTCCTTACCTTATCAGTTTTTTCGTTGATGATACACACAGCTTTATTCTCAGGCTGCCACCCGAGTCTTGTTTACAAAGCATCTATTACCACGGAAGTAAGATTGCAGAATGTTTGCTTAGGTCTCGGTTAAACTGTAAACACTTTGGGCATAAAAATATTGCATTTGAAAAAATGTTTGTTTTAGTAAAGATAAGTGTAAACATGTTTTCAGGATCCGAAAATTCTGTTGACATTGCTGCACCAGGTGGAACATTACTTGCAAGGAACACCGACCTTCAGGGGTGAAAACGTGACTTTAAACTAAAAAGACGCTCGTGCGTCAGATGCGAGTATTCCTTCGACATGAAGCAAAAACACATTGATGGACTCGTTACCTCTCTAACTGTGGTTTTGACAGCTATTTTATAAAAACAGGAAGACTAAATATTAAACACGATGTCTGTATTATCACAAACAACAGATTTCTGAATTGTTACATGCTCACTAGTAAATAAAGCGAGCAGAACCCTGCCAAGGTTAGCTATACAGTTTATGTACAGTCTCAGTCAAGCTAAGTGAATTGGACTTTTTATGCAAATATTACATCTCAAAGCAAGAATTAGAGGAAAGTTCAAACAAAGGAAAACTGTTGTGAACAAATATTGATTGAACTCAAAATAAACGTGATAAGATATTGACAAGACACACTTAGGCATAGTGGTAACAACAACGTTTCAGCCTTCCGAACGGATAAGCGAATAACCAGACTGCTGAAAAAACAGCAACCTCTAGGTAAATTAGACTTGTCTCATTTTAAAATTGTGTAGGTTAAAGACTTGTCTCATTTTAAAATTGTGTAGGTTAAAGAAGCCTATATTTGAAAGCCTCAAGAAAGGCTGGAAACTAAGCAGTCGCAATCACGATTATAAGACTACAGTCAAGTAAGCTTGCAATCCGCTCTAACTAATTAACAAATAAAGAAGCCTAAGCCGTTTATTACACTGTGATAAAACACGAGGGGCATTTGATAACACGAGGGAAATTTAGAAAACACGAGCCGCAGGCGAATGTTTTCTACATTTCTCGAGTGTTCTCAAATGTCCGGAGTGTTTTATCAGAGTTTCTTTATTTGTTTTATGATATAGAGGTAATGTGGCGAAAAACAATAAAACAAGCTTTTTCTATGTTTTATACTCTAATAAAACATGGATTTTTGACCAATCAGAGCGCGTGCAGGGTCCTATCTATATTCATGATAAACTGTGATAAATCACTTGTAAAGCCAGAAGCCTTTTTGCCCCATATCGCTTTCATTAAATGTGCAGTTCTTGGTGATATCAAATTAAGATTTAAATGAAGGAAACGTTATCCAACCCTTTCTTTTTCGTGCGTTTAACGGCAACCGAAAAAGCAAACAGAATTTTTGTAGTGAATAATACACTAAGGTTAAACAGGAATCATTTAAATATTTCTTTACTCGCATCTTTGTATTCTATAGGCGAGAAAAAAATTATCCATCGATTGGTAAATTAGTATCTCACGTAAACGGGTAAGATGATAAATCGCAAGAAATTCTAAATTATGATTTTCACTCGGCCATCATTTAAAATAATTACAATAACAAAACCAACTATCGTCAAAATATGTGAATAGAAAAGACCTGAGCACACTATTATATGTATTTGAAGAAAATAAACAACAAACCCAATGCAATGTTCCTAGTGTTTATAATTTCTCTTTTTACTTATTAAGGTGGCTGACAACAGTTAATTGCTGCAATAATGGCATCAAACAAATGACTACTTATGCCGTTGCTGTGGTAACCTGTTGAGTATCTTGAATTGTTTCTACAAAACGCTAGGTAATTACTTTTGCATGATTACATTGGATTACTTTTACCTTGTTTGCTTTTCTGATAAGGCAGACCGACATTTGTAAATCCTATAAACTGTACATTGGCATCTCGGCCATTTTCAGCAGGAGTTTTGAAATTCCCAACACCATAAGCGATCATAGTCTACTTTCTAAATAACCATCGATCACGATATAAGGGCAAAAAAAAAAAAAAAAAAGAGAAAAAGAAAAGTTGTAGAATATTAACTCAAATCTTCGTTGAATGGACGTTCACTTCAAATTTATTAAAGCCAATGTGGAAAATTTTAACGTTTACACGTACCGGCCGTAAACAGATTACTCTTTCTGCCCATATGACCAGGATAGCTCTACTACGTCAAATGCTGCGAAGTTTTTTACGAGATGTCGGCCGAGTGACAGCCTGGTTCTCGTCACCGATCTATTTTATGTAGCTATAAATTTTAAGAATTTTGCTGTTTTTATTATTGTTATTATTATTATTATTATTATTATTATTATCATTATTATCGTCCTCACGTAATGTTTGCTTAGAGTCCTTAGGGCCGAGACCAGACCATGGTCCTGGGGCACTAGGGGATAGCCAGTTTTTAGCTTGATAGCACCGTCCTCAAAATGTGTGCTGTACCTAGCAAGGTTATCTTTTGTAGTTCACTGATGCTTATTTGGCCGGGAATTTGATGGCTCCAAGTGCTCCAATGATAACTGGTATCGTTTCCGTTCTCATGTCCCACATTCGGCTTGTTTCGATTTCCAAGTCCTTATATTTGGATAGTTTTTCAGTGACTGTCACGGATGTGTTTCTGTCTGACGGTACTGCCATGTCAATAAATTTACAGGTTTTCGTTTTGTGGTCTTTAATCACTATATCGGGTCTGTTGGCTGTTATTTTCCTGTCTGTGTGTATTGGCATGTCCCATAATATCGTGACATCCTCGTTTCTGTAGGTTTTTGTGTTCTTCCAGCACTTTATATTATTGTCATTGTCATTGTCATTGTCATTGTCATTGTCATTGTCATTGTCATTGTCATTGTCATTGTCATTGTCATTGTCATTGTCATTGTCATTGTTATTGTTATTGTTATTGTTATTGTTATTTGATTTATATAGTCTCTACGAATTAGCATAATAACAAGGATCACAAGTTCTTCAAGTGAATACTTTTGCGCGAATTGAGTCCGTTTGCACGTTTAGGGATGGTTTAAGTTTTTTTATAAAAAGCATCTAACGAATGCTTCTAACAAATTTGATTGCCTAACATATAAATCAAATCTTCGCATTATTTATTCACTTTGCCTTGAGAATGGTGTCACGATGACGCCGAAACGTCGGCTTTTAACGTTAATATTCGCCTGCTTATGTTTTAATCATTATTATTATTATTATTATTGTTATTATTATACAGCGGTATAATATTGTACCTACACGAAAAAAGAAATTAAATAAAAATAACCCACGAGCGAAGCAAGAACCGCACTTGACCCATGGCCACGCAGTTAAAAAACAATGCCTTATAAGCGTCGTTAAAACCATAAAAAAAGAAAATAAATACCACGTTTCATCATCTTTAAAGTTCATTTCTTTATTTTGAAACGATTATATTCTTTCTCAACTGAGATAACATTCCTTGTTTGCTTCATCAGTGTCAATGATGAGTACGTTGCAATTCCTAAGCCATCACGCCTGCAATAAAAGAAAAAAAATGGCAGTTTACAGCCTTTGTAATACGTCTGTATTTCATTTATTATGACTAGGCACAATTTTTAAAAAAGATGACGATGTTTTTCAATGTGTAATGCATGTTTTGGTATCACTCAACGTGAGTCATACCAAAACATGCTTTACGTCAGCTACAAAGGGCATTTGTAAAACCGTTTGACCTTATAAGAACCCAAGAAAGCATGCTCCATTAACTATAATTACATTCAAAGATAAATAACAAAGAAAGAAAGTGTGAATAATAACAATGGCTAAAGCGTAAGTGCTAAATTGACGTAATTGAATTGTTGATAGAATAAGGCTCTTCCCAGTTAACGTGTTTAACCCTCTTGGGTTTGATTCTAAATCTCGAGGAGACAAAATACGGCGAAATTTTATCTGTCTTGGTTGCGTTTCGCCCAAGGAGATAAACACACCGCAGCAATATAGTGTTTTGTAGGCATCCCGTGATGCTGTTGTTGTTGCTCGTGGAAGCCATGATGTACAGGGCATGTAGTTTGTTATTTAAGTAAACTTAGTTGTCTTAGGCCGGAACTTTACAAATCCTAACTGTCAGACCACTTGCAACAGTTCTGATCCCAGAGCGAAACATAATTTAACTATTAAGATGATGGTAGAGGTTACGTAATAAGGAGATTCCCTAAAACAAGATGTACGTTAAGCAACGAGAGAGCTAGATATAACTTGACCAGCTTACCTCAATAAAATTCATAGACGTAGAAAGTGTTAACTTTCCCGACGTTGTTCCAGCAATCTGTTGATGGTCCATGCAAATTATATGTATCCTTTGCTTTGTTTCCAGTCCAGCATTCTCCGTAGAACTGGATACCAAACACTTTGTTCTCAGGATAGTTGTCGTGGATGAATTGTGCACATTTTTCAATGATCTCGCTGATTTTGGTCCAATCAATATTTGAACGAAAACTTTTCACAAAATTCTGGATAGCGTGTGGTTCACCGTCATTAAAGCAGCCAAGACCTCTATACTTAAACAATGGCGCGGGAGCTGCAAACGGTAAATTATTCATTATAATTTTGAAATTGTTATGTAAACACATAATCGAAATACCAACTATTGTATGCGCTGCGAAGGGAACGCGCTGCTGTCAGTTTCACGGGGTAACGACATTGTATCCTCTTTCTTAGGAGATGGAAAAAATGAAAATATGGCAGACTGGTGGTTTTGCTTCGGATATGTTGAGACATATCGCGAAAAATAACGTGGCAAAAAATAATACAAATAAAAATATATCAGGAACATAACATGAATGCAGCACATCAACCTCAATGTATGGAAAAAACACGACCCTCCTTATGGTGAAAAAGCTATTTAGGATGGGTTTCCATGTCTCTAGGTGATCGAAATTGTTAAATATTCATATCCCAAGGTGGTTTTTCGCAAAAAACTCGATTCCATCGAGAATATTACGGTACATTTTATTTTTACGCGAGAGGTCTGCACCAACATTACTATCAGAGATTAAGTGAGGTGTTAAACAATGGGATTGGGCAAGTTACGCCTCCGAAAAATTTGGAGCATTGACCATGCCTTAAAGCTAGTCCGTTTCAAAACATGCCGCTTATTGCATGTTGCATAAAATGCCAAACACTACTTATTATGCTACAGAGTTTACCTTCATAACTTATCCCATTAGTTTAATTAGCACAAAATATATTTCTCTGTTATGTGAATATAAATCCAGAATAAATTATAATAATGATTTACAATTACAGTCGACTCCCGATAACTCGACCCTTCTGGGGAAATAGTAAAAGGTTCGAGTTATCGGGAGTTCGAGTTATCGAGGGTAAAATTATATAGATAATGGCCTGAAGGGAAATGAAAATTACTTCGAGTTAGCGGGGGGTTCGAGCTTGCAAGGGTTCAAGTTATCGGGAGTCAACTGTACATCCGAACAATGAGTATCTTACTTGGACAAAGCTCCATATTGCACTTCATTGCGGTCGGTGGCTTAGTAGCATAATAACAGAGAATCTCAGGAGCTATCACCAACTTTCCTTTGTCATTTAGTCGCTTACAAACGAGATTGCGGCTCTTAAATCCTCCGCCACACGTTGATGAGCACTGGAATGTCAAAAAGTAAAACTGTGAAAAATAATTCTACGCCAAATTTAACATCTTTTAATCTGTGTGGAGTTAAGACAGACTGCTAGTTTTGTCTTAATTGTCTCCTATCTTTTGATCAGTTTAATCTGCCATAAATAGCTTCCAAATTGGAATGAAAAGTTCGAAGAGTCATTTAAGGTGTCTCAATAATGTTGTTGTTATTTTTCTGAACCGTAGCATTTGCAATCAGCTTTATACCAGTCTTACCTTGATCGTATCGGTTGTTGGAAATAGATTCAATTTTCTTGTCATGTACTTCTTTTAGGATAAACAGTAGAAACAGATTTTTTTTTCTATTCCCGCAAACTAGATTGTAAATTTTAGTAATGTCACTCCTGCTATAACATTTGGGCAATTATCGATTTCGAGCATTTTTTTTAAACGCCTTGAAAATTGCTACATAACATATTTTTGTAACATTCAACACCATCTTGATAGTGCAAAGAGTCTTACTAGTAAGTTTTATTAACATTGATTCTCTGAAACCCTTTGAAATTTCACCAGAGGGCATTTGAACGCCGAGGTAAAATAGGGAAAACAACAGCGCGGTAAATTGCAACGTAATTTATCTATCACCGCGGGAATGTAGTACACTTTGAATATTTAGCATAATATTATAATTCGTAAAATTGTGACGCAACGTTTTCGTAGGTTAAAGAGTCTTCCTTACTGCTAAATTTTAGATCGTCGGTTGGCTACAAAATAAATCGTTTCTATTTTCTATTATCTGAGCTTTCTAAATTAACCAAATACGACGTGTCGTTTTCAGATTTTTGAAAAAGCGCTAAAAATTGCTCCCCCGCCCCCCCAAATAAATCAAGCTAGTATAGGAGTAATGTTATGAAAAACTCTCGCCCTCAGGATCTCGCAAAAAAAAAGAAAATAATTATAATTATAATAAAAAAACCTTTATGCCATAAAAACGTAGCTTCAACAGACGTTTTGGTGTTAGATATATTTTGATGCAATTCCATCAAAATAGGGTTCATCTGTCCGTCAATTTAGTATTGCTGATATTATGCCGGTAATTATAATGGTTTAAAAAGCTTGTGTAATTGTCGAAATCAAACGTGCTGCAGTACTTTTATTTCTTGAGTATTACATGTTCTATGTGCCATAGTTTGATATATTTATTCAAAAATATGGCTCTTGCAAAATTCAAGTTTCTAGTTCATCGTTTCCGTGGAAAGAGTGCCTTTTTAAAAGTACATTATACCAAATGTTATTCTATTTTCTCAACTACCAGTATAATCGATTCCAATGGTTGACTCGGGCTGCGTCCTCGTCAGCTATGACGTGATAGAAATCTCGAAGTCATGATCTAATTGTTAGTGTAAGTTCCACATCCATCTGACTAAAGAAAGAGTGATGAAAAACTGATTGAAAATGTTGGGAATTTATCAGAAAAAAAAACCTTACCGATGCTCCAGTGAAATTACTTGCCCATTTTTGCCTTTTCAAGCGATAACCATATGGAAATTATTAAGACAAACTTTTTAAATACACTGTAAATCAGCACCACCGATGATCTTACCTGTGACCAGGCGGTTGCCTTCCATTCCACGTGACAAATGATCTCATTACAGCTTCTTTTCGTACCTCCCGAAGGCTTGTCACCACTACAAGAAGAGTCCGGCAGGATCTCAAACTTGGTTTGCGAAATCTTTCGGCGACAGCGAATTTGACGCTTTTGCACTCCTTTGCCGCAAGTTCTGGAGCAAGAACTCCATTCTGATATGTACCAACTTTAAGAAAGAAAAAAACAAGGTTAGGTTAAATTGCATGCAGGTGGATGAGTAATCTTGGTCTAGATACTGGAGGCGTGCATTGTTAAGAAGAAATGCAGTCCTTTCAGTTTTATTCTGTCCCCTCCACACATTATTTCAAATTTCCCTACATATAAGCCCCTATTCGAGCGTATCTCGGATTCGAAACCTTATATTAGCAACGGTTAGTAATTTGCTTAGTCACAAGATTAGTATTTCGTTAAAAAACTGTTCAGGTCTGTCGAGTCAATAAACCAGGCAAGAAATGGGTTTGAAACATCATGTTAAGGTAACCCTAAGAACTAGAATAAATATGCAAAACAACAACAACAAAAAAGCTTGCGGAAAAACTATACTGCACGAACTAATTACGCCACTGATCACCGGGAAACTGACGTCCATCGGGAAAAGCCATGTTTGTCCTGGTTCAACAGCTATCTAACCGGTATGCTTCGGCCACAGACATCGGTATTGGCTGGCGGCGTTTCGATCATGGGTTAATCAATCATTACATACACAGTTATTCATCGGTCAACGTTCCTCCAAGCTACTTGTACTTAGGAATAGCAAAAAGAGGTGGTCAAGAAATCTTGAAGCTAGTGTTGCAGGGGTTAAATTGCCTTTAGTTCGGAAAAACTCCATGAGGAGAAAGAAAACCGTTGAGCTTACACAGGCTGGCATGGATGGGTGTTGCACGACCTTTCTACTGCTGGTTTTCTTGACTTCTGTAAACACAGCTTATGTCCAACGTAAGATCCATCATCGATTCTTGTACATTCCACTGTTCGCCTCTCCTTACCTTGAAAATCATCACAAATAAAAAAAAATATATAATGTTTATATAAATTATAAATAGGCAGGTACGTGACAAATTTTTTAAACTGAAAGAAAATAATTTTTTATATACACCAGAAATCGGGTGGAAACAATGAGATCAGCAATTTGTTAAAACTTTATTTTTATAAATGACGGTTGTTTTTAATCCTCTTTTAGCTTGTTATATTTTGGGGACGAGGTTGCATCTCCTGCGGGTGGGACGGAATCATGATGTGTATCATTCTGCTTTGACGGTTAACTGTCCTCAGCTTTACTGGGCTCAGTACATATTTCTTGAAATACGCATTTTTGTGATGATTTGTGATAAATGAGATACGCTATTTATTGATTAAACCGGCTTTGGGCCTTTGCCTTCAGCCATTTTATTAAGTCTCTCAATATTTGCGTTTTTATGGGCGCCCAGTAAACGAGCGTGGATAATGCAGCCCAATGTTTTTTACGAGTTTCAGCTTAAATGGGAAAGGAAAAGGACATAAATCATGCATTTGAAAACACTCTTCAACTTCTTTAGACGGTCATCATAATCATCATCATCATCATCAAAATCAAATCTTTATTTTCTCATAATGATAAATAAAATAATATAATAAAACTTAATTATATATTTAGAGTTAGAATGATTAACTGAATTAAGTTATTTTAGAGCTCTGTACGTTGGCGCTGGGCCTGAAGGCTAATGCCAGCCTTGCATATTACGACTTAACGAATAGACCTGGCCTTATCTCAAAAGCTACCTTGATTATTTTAGAAAAATCTTCGTTTACCTGTGGCACATTTCCTTGAGCATTTACCCCAAGATGTTATGTTCCACTGAACATCCTCGACTCCAACACTAGAAATCAAAGTCGGATCATAGAACTCGTACCACACTCCCGTCTTTGGGTAGCCAGGAACAAACTACAGAATGGAAAGACATATTTAGAGTTTTAGAAAATAATGTTGCTGTAATGTCCCCGTGTTGCTGTTTGGCGTAACATCACATTTACAATTGCACCGTTCACATTACACGTGTCTTTAACGGCTCATAACAGCACATAAGCGGATTGTAAAGCAAATCCACGATCAGCTCTACAACACCCAATTTTTAAAATGAGGTAAGACAATCTTACCTAGACTCTACCTCATGCCCCCTATCAATATTGTATGAATTTAGAACTACATACATTGAAAGAGAGGTCTGAGGTGGACAGAATCAAGGGTTCTTTTTCCCATTTTCACTCTATCGCGTTCTTTCAAGATAGATGTGATTCTAGGGTTTGTTTCAGCAATGTTGCAGGTGGCTCTAGTTTTTAATTTCTGTCATTCAGGAGGAATTTCACGTACGACATTCAGAAATCATCAAAAAAAAAAATCATTGTTAATGTCATTTGCCCTCAGCATGATTCCTGCACATGAGCCTTTATTGCAAGCCGCTTTTAGACTAGTTCAGGTATATCCTCCCTCCTCCATTTGATATTTGACATCACAATTGTGAATCCATCACTTTCCGTATCACTTACCACTATTGTTAGTTTTTCAGTAGTTGGCCCTGGAATGTAAACCGTGTTTATGTCGATGTCCTTTTCGTGATAGTAGTGGATCTCAGTTCCTGCCGCGTAAACCGTTTTGCTCCATGTAGGTATCGGTATCACATACCTATCGTCTTTGTCCTTGATACCTAATATATTTATCACATTTCTAAATGAAATTACAGTTACTAAGTCGTATATTGCAGGAAATGAATTTAACTCTATATATTAATCAATCAATAATTCAGTCAATCAATCAATCAATCAATCAATCAATCTACCAATCTACCAATCCACCAAACAGTAACTAAACAAATGCAATACAATGTATAGAGAGGAGCCGCATCAGCCTTAGCTGGTTTTCATTCGGTCGAAGTGAAATTTGTTCCAACGGAGCAAGGTGCGAATCAACAACAAACTCAACTCACATACATGTATGCAACCAGGTCGGAATCTAACGCGGCCCAAATTGGTCCTTAAACAGGTGTATTCTTACATTTACAAAACGTATGCCTGAAAATTCCAGTTTAGAAACATTTCCCCATTTAAAGCGTTTAATCTTCTTATTTTCTTTAAACAAAGTTTGAGTCCTTGCTTACCAAGCAGGTTTTGGTCTGGTGTGTCTTGTTCCACATACACTGAAGTGGACCCAATAGGAACTTCGAAAATCGTGCAAGCCACATTTGGTCCTAGACGTCCAAGAGAAATCAAAAAATGATTGGCTTGTTAAACAAGAACTGGAAGTTTCAGTTTTGTTAAGTTTCCCTTTTAAACAAATGGAAGCATACTGTTATAAATACTTGTAAATTGTGTCAACTAAATTTACTGTCAATTTCACGTAGCAAAAGCGCCGTATTGTCTCACAGTGCAGATGGTGTATATCAAGTTTATCAATACTATCGGAGCCAGTCTTACGCATAATCACTTAGACACGTACCAAATCCGGGACATTTGTCGTTCCAATTCCTTTCGACAAACTTGCATTTTGAACTGTCACCTCCACAGACTCCACATCGATCACGCTTTAGCCCAGAATCCAGCCCGTTATCACAGCCTACATGCTGTTTCAAAATACACAGGGCGGGGAATTTCAAGATTAAAGACATTCAAAACTATAACAAATTATCCTTAGTGGCTTGTTGAATATATATCATTTTTCTACCTACTATAACAGACTAAACCAATGCAGGATATTATAGTGTAAATTAATTAAGATGTTAGTTTCTCGTAAAGAAACTGTTAGGCTGCGTCAATGGGCAAGTAGAACACTTAGCTACTATTAATGAAATTGATTAATGTAAATAAACCGCCGTGGGGAAGTTATTGAAACTGAGGAGGGTTAGCTCTTTGATCAGAGGAAGGGCTAACGCTCGAGCCGTCAGTTTTACTGATTAGCCTCCAACGGCGGTTAATTTACCTTTATCAACTTCAAGCTGATAAACAGCTAAGAATTGCTAGATAGGTTTCTCTGGAGTCCAGGATCAACTCCTGCTTTTATTTTTGTTATTTGTCTTTAAAATGTGTCATTGGGTGGGTGATGCACTTATTTTCCTAAATAATTTTGAAATCAAAGTTAAATATTGTCATATAAATAATAATAATAATAATAATAATAATAATAATAATTTTTTGGGGGGCGCATTAAAAAAAATTCAATGCGCTTACATTGCTATAAAAAATAAATATCAGTATTTCCACTGTATCAGATGGTAAAAATGTAAAATTAAAGTCGAGTCGTGTCACGAATTTTCTAATATTTCCCTTTGAAAGGACATTACTAGGGTCTAATATGCTTTAACCCTTTCCTCACCACGGTAAAAATATCCTAATTTATAATAATTAAAAGCAATTTCCAATTTCCCGATAGAAAGATACAGTTTCTTTAATATCTAACCCCTTGATTTTGTTTCTCCAGTTTTCTTTTGGAAGGTTTTTCTTTGTAAAAATTAAGAGAGTGGGGTGTTAAGTATCTTTCGCCTTTGAAAGGGTAATTTCACTTCTCGTGACATCCCAAAATACTTCTTGTGGTGCTAATAAAACTAGAAAAACCTTTTCAATTAACAATTTCTGTTTGACCCAGCAATTCAGTGTTAAAATGACCAAACTGTATTGTGCAGATGACATATTGTTGCGCCTTTTCACCACAGCGAGAACTTCTGAGGTAAAAAGTTTGTCCCAGACTGTGCGCCAAAACTCAACCTATATTTAAGACAGAAGGAAAAAGAGACAAAAAAATATCGTAAATCATCTTACTCTGCACTTTCCCTGGACACAGACGTCTTTAATTGTGGGATCATTGGTACACCTTGTCCCATCCTTCACGGGTCGATGTTGAGGATAAGCAAACTTTCCCTTCCGGCAAGTTAATAAGCACTCATCTGAGAAAGAGTATGCAATATTTATTAGACATATACAGGCAAAAACTAACGATAGACAAATCCGACGTTTCGGCGACATCTTGGCGCCATTGTCAAGGGAAACTATTTAAATATGCGATTTCAAGAGTAACTAAGAGTTCAGAGTTTCTAATTTGCATAAGTTAGACAAAGACTTTAGCGCGAACTGAGTCTGATTGTCTTGAAATCGCATATTTAATTAGTTTCCCTTGACAATGGCGCCAAGATGTCGCCGAAACGTCGGATTTCTCTATCGTTAGTTTTTGCCTGTATATGTTTATCTAAATCATTGTTGATTAATATTTGTTAGAGTTTTTATGAATAACAAAGTCTCAGAATCTATGCATTGCATTTGAAGGTCTTGCCTTCATACGAAGTCTCAACGGGCAGTTCTGCCAACAGCAAAAAACTTAGCTTACATATCTTTAAAACATCCGATTTCCATTAACCTCAATTATTCACTTTAGTTATTTTCTAAGGCACATACAGCATTGTAGCTCTAGCCTCAAATCAAGTGGCCCATTTAAAGATGAAGCATATAGTTGCTTCACCACTGCCAATATAATTATTGTAACAAAACATACTTTTCTGAACCCAGCCCAGCAATTAAAGGATGAAGTGGTTTGTTGAAACAGCGATAAAACAAGTTTGAATGAACTAAATGTTTAGAGGAAGAAACTGCAAGAGGGAATACCCCTGCTTCTTTTATGGAATGCAGCGCTTTCTAATGCTGCCAAACATTATCTACATGTACATAATATGAAAACTATACATATCTTAAATAAACTAACGTTAAAAATGCTTTTGTACCTGAGGTGAGATATTCTGAATAGTCGGGATCAATCTCTTCGCACTGGAGTTGACGAAAGGACTTTGAACCAGCAGGACATGGCTGTTGTAGGATAATAACGTGAGTTAGTTTTTAATACATTGTTAGACTGATCCGCCTTGCATAGTTTAGCTATTTGAGGATCTGTCCGATGTGATATTTACCACGCGATTATACAGCCGTGGCAGAATACCAATAAGGACGATGATAGGGGGGCGTACTCTCCAACCCAGATCCCCTACAGCCAAGCGTCAAGCAGAGTGAGATTTGGATATGAGATTAAGCGACAGCAGAAATACAACAACAAAACTGCAACACCAGTAACAAAACTAACTGACCTTTGGGTTGCAGATTCTCCAGTGCCCTTCAGCTGGGCCTATACAATTCTTTCCACCATTCTTTGGTCTTTACATGAAAATGAAGGAACGATTCGACGGATGGATCGATAAATGAATGAATGAAAGAACGTTTGAGTGAATCAACAATGAATCAACAGTCAATCAATCAATCAATCAATCAGTCAGTCAGTTAATCATTCAATCAGTCAATCAACAGTCAATCAATAATTCAATCAATCAGTCAATCAATTAGCCAATCAACAAGTCAATTAGTCAGTCAGTCAGTCAGTCAATCAGTCAGTCAGTCAGTCAGTCAGTCAATAAACCATTCAATCGACTAACCACCCAATGAATTAATCAATCCATCAATTAATCAAGTAGTCAAGAGATCGACCGATCGAGCGAGCAGGCGGCAAAGCAAGCAAGCAATTAAGTGATCTGTGCCTCGGAATTGTTTATATTTACGTGATAAGAACGTTTTAAAAAGAAATGAAACGGTTTAACAAGGCCAACAACAGTATCAAGCACATTTCACTAGTTATACTTTGACGGATCAATACATACACTTCTTAATATAACAATGGTCATAACACAAATGCTCAATTATTGGTGTAGAAGATTTGGTCATCGTATCTTCATAGCATAATAGGTCACCATAGTAACATTTCATCCTGTTAAAGGCACTCTTCCTTTTATCTTTAAGTCCTCGTAACTAAAAAACGTACTTGGTGACCCCCATGTTTATTATCGAATTGTGGCATGGTCACAGAGCTCGATTCTTAAGTTAAAACAACTTAAAGCTAAAGTTGAGGGTGTTTTAACAGGTGAGACTGTTGTTATGGTTGTCTGTTATACGAAACATTGACCGAGACTTGTCTACCAATGATTGGAGATTTGTGTGTTCATACTGATATTGTAGGGTCGTCCGACAAAGGGTGTCAGTACTGATCCATCAAAGAATAAGTGATAGAAATAACTGGAAACTGTTTTCAGCCACCCTTAATCCGCTACAAATCTTACACTGGATTCGTGCAAGTTCTTGTCCTAGACTGAACACCTCCACCACAGGGTCGGGTACACTTTGCAAACACTGACCAGTTGCTCCAGCGACCATTGATAACGCGTGATCCATCGTCTGTACATTGACCATTTATACACCACTGAAAAACAAACACAGGAGTACTTAGGGATGTAATGTTCATCAGAAACAGTAGATACTCATACAGTTGTACTGCACCTAAAGTTAACATGACTTCACTGTGACTGCATCAACAGCCATTTTATAGCTAGATTATATGAAGAAAGAAACGGACAAAGAAACGGCCGCCTATTTCTTAACAAGCGCACACTGTTACGTTACTCACTATCTGTAACAGAAGAAATAGTAAATAACGTAGCCAATCTGAGAACGACATTCGCGATAGAACGGTAGTAGAGTTATACTAATACTGAACAGATACACGTCAGCATGGAATCTAATTGTTAAAGAGCCAAACGTTTCGATTAGCGTTTAACTTGGCTTGTCGCATAACTATCGCCATCGGTCCATTGTTTGACATCGTTTAGTTTAATGTAAATTGGGTTTAGTTTACTTTAATTTGGTTGTTTGATTACCCTAAAACACGAAACGAAGAAGAGAAAAGCAGTATATCTGATGACTGCGTGATTTCATTGTTTATGCTCACTATTAAGAGTATTCTCGGTTACGTCTATACGATAAATTAAGCATATTTAAGGATGTTCGCGCCCAAAATGCTCCCACATACAGATTTTTTTAAAACTTGCCACTCAGAAAGGTAATGATCTACTTTTGCCAAAAACGCAAAAAAAAATGGGGGGTCATCGACTTCGTCTTAGAGAGAACATGCCCGGAAGAACACCCTAAATCTTAAAAAATCGGGCTTCGTTAGCGAATAAGGCTACAGTGTCTGTAAGCCCCAAAATATTGCAATTAGATCTTTAAAGTGAAATGTTCCCTGCCAAATATTGTTTAAGTGGACGTATTAAATGAATTTAGTCAACTGGTGAGGTTCCTTAAAGAACAAGTTCGCATTTAGCGACCATAGTTTCACGCGCCTTGCAGCCGCAAGATGGCGGGATTCGATGTCCCGTGAACAGAAATCTTGATTTTTTTTTTTTTACTTCCCACATTGATTTTTTGTTCAGTTTTGGAAAATGTGGAGATAATTGTAAATAAATCTGTTTCTGGAAAGAAAAGTAGGGATCACCGAACGTCCAAGATCGTTATATCCAAGTAAAGCTATAGCAAAGGTCATCTGCCCTATTTTAGTAATTAGCGCGCATGCTCGATGCATGACGTGGCGTGTGAATTTGCGTGCGCAATAAGGATGTGCAGTAACAACTAGCACGAGCGTCCTTAAGGTGCGCAGTTCAACGTAAATGTTCTTCAGCCAGTACACATTAGCTACATTTAACACACTTGCATTTCACCTGTTATTTTGCCTGTGAGATTGAAATATGTGCAATCAGGAGCCATAATCAGGGACGGAGACCGTTAGTCGGGATCCGCGCTCGCCTGTGATGTGGGACAATTTTGCTATTTTAAGAATAAATTGCGCCACCCTGATGACATATATCCACCCGGATCCACGCGCAAGTCTTGGGTTCTCTTTTGGATGTTGTCATGTTAGCGTTGACGTTTTCGTGCATTTTTTGTTCTGAGCTAATGGAAAAGGTGAGTTCTTCGGGGTTGAAAACAAGACTTTAATTTCGCTGCGCTGTGAATGAATAGCATCTGTTCGCGCTTGTTGTACGCGTAAGCTTTTGCATTTCTTCTGACTTATGAATATAGCTTATGTAAGAAAACTCTCTACATGTACTCTGGAATCCGGTTAATTTATGAGTTTCTAAGATCAATGCTTAATCATAACCATTGTTATTCTTATTGTTTCTGCTTGTTTGACGCGTTTATGAAACGTTTTGGAAGGAAAGTCCGACGCGTACAAGTAGCTCATTTGCATGGTGCAGCGCGTGCACTTTCAAGTCCGAGACGGTGTTTTCAATCCTCCGTAGGAAAAAAGATGGCGAATGGTACATTTACCCATAGGTCTTAGCGAGCGAAAGCCTTAACAACGTTCATAAAAACGCACAGAAGAGTTACAAAATCTTCAAACCTAGCATACACAATGTCCTTCGTACAGGGACAAATATTGTAAAAATTTGGCTTTCTTTGTGCCTTACAGGCTGTGTTAAGTTCGCAAGGTATTGTGGTAAAATGTACAGCCGCCATTTTTTTTCCTACGGTGGATTGTCAACAAATTTTGACAAAGATTTCTTTCGTTCTCTTTTGTGCTGAGACAGACTACGAGTAGTCCCTCTTTCGCTTAGTTCGTCGAACGAGACCGTAACTAAACCGTGAGGAAAAAAGGCCGCGTGAAATAGAGTGTAGTACTGTAAAAGCAGTAGTAAATTGAAACCAGTTACCAGCTATCACCAAATCTTCGACGACTTTGGCACAATTTCGTTCTCGTTTGAAAGGTGTGGAGTTTACAGGGTGCCAGTGTATAAACTGTATTTTCTAACTCAAATTTTTAATATTAGGATTAGTTGCTCTTAGGAATATTTTATATTTTTATTGTGATTTTATCTTAGCGAAAATTGAAATTGTAAGTAGTAACGTTATTGTAAATAGTCGTGCGTTTTTTGTCATGAGCCCCTGGCTCGGGAGATTTGGCAACCACTCCCTACGTTTACGACTCAAAATAAATTTACCTTACCTTACCTTACCTTAACTTACCTTACCTTAAAAGAAGCAACGGAACACAATTTGGTCAGTTATAAGGGGGACATACTTAAATTCGACACTGTCTGTACTTCACTCGAATTCGAGCAGTTTACGAACGAAATACTTAAGCAAAATTCCAACAGACATAAACGTAATGAGTTGTGGGCCAAAAGCATAAAATTTCAGACGACATTTCCCCTGCGCGACATCCGCAAAAATGCTCGCAGCATGTACGCGCGTGTGCCCCACGCGATGGCTTAAGTTGTAAAAATAACAAAATTGTCCCATATCATAGGGACAGTCCCAATACTAGAAATGGCGCGCGCTTACGGTCTCCTTCCCCGATTATGGCTCCTGGTACAACTAAAAGGTCAAAGTATGCTTACATGTCTATCTCCACATCTGGTTCCATCAACAGGAGATGTCGGAGAGAAATAACACTTCTGGCCATCTTCCGTACATCCCAATGCTTGACAAGACGTCTTCAAAAAAATTAAAATAATATTAATAATAACGATTAAGTTTTTTTAGTTTCGTTCTGAATTTCATAGCTAATAATCTCGTGTGAAACTAACTGTTTCACTCACCAAGCGTTGCGGGCATGCGTAGAAGCGGTCGCCGAAAGCCATCTCGCACTGTTCATCTCTATTAATGACTTGTCCTGGAAGTTTGCCGTAAAACTCTTTTGCATCTTGTATAACTTCAGATATTGGGGGGATGTCATCTAGGCAGTTTGATCTCTGGCTTTGAGAGCAAATAAATGGATTACAAACCCATTCATCGCAAGAATTCTTTGTCAACGTCTTTGATTACCTCACAAATCCCAGTGCGACATCATTTATAGGGAAGAATGTCAACCAAGAACATATGTTTGAGCAATTACATGCCTGTTCAGTTAATACACTGAATAATCCAAATCAAAGTGGCTATGAACTACTCAACTTGGAAAATTGATCGTCTGTAAACAGTGACAATTTTGATGCCACTGACTTGAAGTCCGTAGGTTAAATTAAAGTTAAAGCCCACTGGCAAAACGCAACGGTAAGAGAATACACGAGGAGATGCAACACTATTGGAAACATTCATGAAGTTGTTGGTGATCCTCGTCCGAGTCACTTATAAAGAAAGTACGGCTTCTTGTCCGATCAGCAAAACAATTATAATCGGATTCTCATTTTCATTCCTACTTTTTTCGCTCTTTATTTCCCAAGCGATATCAGTGATTTTTTTCTTTCTTTGTTACCTTTTGACAGGAAATTAATTATCCAACGTAGAGTCATAATACGACAAGGACCGCGCTGCTTCTCGTCCGCTCAACAAAATTAAGCCATTTTCGCCGGGGTTCCTGCTTGGATGGATTCCAAAATACGGAAGCCCCGTGTTGTAATAACTTCTGTTTTTTTTCTTTTTTTTTTTCTTCTCTTTCCAAGGCG
The DNA here is from genome assembly GCF_042242905.1 of Orbicella faveolata. Lineage (NCBI taxonomy): Eukaryota > Metazoa > Cnidaria > Anthozoa > Scleractinia > Merulinidae > Orbicella > Orbicella faveolata. Next base: position 1,450,295 of record NW_028301553.1, read on the forward strand.
ATATTAGTGACTGTTGAACTCCCAATCTTGTTTAATGTCTTTTTTTTCTATTTATCAACTATTTTGTTCAAATCATTTCGCCATGTCTGTATTCATCTTTGAAGCATTTATTTCAATACTGTATAAATAATAGCGAAACACGTCGTTTGAATTCTCCTCAATTCTCTTGTCTGTTGATCGTCCAAAACTTTTAATCACGGCTTAAATCATAATTCGAAAATTCATACAGATCTTCAGTTTTGTGATCTTCAATATCTCCTCATTTTTCGGCAATCGAGTACTGTTAAACCTGTACAAGCGGACACCTGCGGGAAATAAGCTAGTTATATAATTAGCTTCTATTTATAAAAACGTTTGTGCGAAAGTCTATTCAATGTAGATTATTTCTGCGTTAATATATTTAGTACTTGCGTCAGAAATTCAACGAATATCTTAATTGACACGATGTTTGAAACTCAGGGGAGGGGGGGGGGGGGGGAATCCTCTATGAAAAGGTCGGAGATTCCCGTCGTCTCGGGTACAAATCAGGGTTTCTGGTCTCACTTAGGGTGTTGATGACGAAACCTCACCATTCTTAACTGTCAAAGTGTCCATTAGGGTGCACTCGAAGCAATGATAATAATAAAAGAAACGCTCTCATTTGTTTTCCGCTGATCTCTCGAGTACGCGAGGCGGGTCTACAAGTGCGCGCAGGATCCTTTCTTGAACAGTGGCTAGGAATCGAACCTGTTCCGTCTTAAGTGATATCTTTTAGGGGTCTAATGAAGCTCGAGTAACGATCACATTAGTCTTCTTTAGGAGTTCAATTCAAATTTTCAATTCCAAATGTCTAGCAGGAAGTGACCCAGTGAAGGAGTTATGGAGTGAAATCGTCCCACCACTACAAGTTAAAAAATAAAAATATTTTCCAAGTTAAAAAGGCAGCTGTTGAGGTATTAAAACGGATTTTCTTTTGCACTTTGGGGAAATGAAAAACCACAATCTATGTCATGTCTAACTTTTGTGGTGTTAGTGTACCTCAAGAAGTCCTGAAAACGTTCCCGGCTACACGCAGACCATTTCATGGATCCAGGTCCGATTGGTATTGTCGATGCCATTAAATTGATATGATTCGCACAGCCGCTGGAGGAACCATCATGCCCAACGCCCATCCTTTGTCATGAAATTTAATCAATCGACAGATATGTCATGAGTATAAGGTGTCTTAAATCCATGGAAGAAAAATAAAAGATAAAAATGTTCTTTTAATGTTTAAACATGAAATTAAAACAGGAAACTGAAGAAGGCCGGGAACTAACAGGGGATGTTGAGAACCCAGCAAGGGAGCGGTATCTGATATAGGGAGGGCAAGTGTAATAACATTCAGCTCCGCTTTCTTTCATTTTTGAGGAAACGGGAAATAACTTACGTATGAGCGAGTTCATGAGTCAGGACTAAAGCGCTTCCAAGACCAATGTCGTTAGAAAGAGCAGCGCCAAAGACATCTCTGCAAGTGGATCCTAAGCTGGCAATCCCTGAAGGTTGAAATGATGCCTTTTTTAGAAGTCTGTATGACAACTCCACGTTGTTTTCGATAACTTCGTGAAGAAACGAAATGTGGAAGGGTAAACTGAGTTTAAATAATCATTGATATGAGTATGTTTTATTGTGAAGGAGCGTCCAGTTCCTACTGCGTAAAACTTTTCGTTTCTGGCAGATATATCGTCAATCAACGCTGTAATAGGCACGACTCTTTATTGTATGTTTTGATAACAGTACGACACAGAAGGATAACACGTGACTATCTAGAGTCCAGTAATGCTCAAATCGAAAACATAACAAATTGGTTATTTATGTCTATTTCGCTTTAATTACCCACTTTGTGGTAATAAATGATCCGTCTAGTAGCCTAATGCTATCAGCGGATCAGCTGACATTTATATCAATCTTTTAACTTCAATTGCAATTAAGTCTGAAATTGTGTAAATTAACAAGGAGAATGCGTAAACTAACCTCCAGAGCTCCTATAGAAGACGAAGAAAAAAGAGAAATTAAATTACATATTAAACTGATTATCGAGATAACATGACATTATAACATGTGTGACCATGTATGTACGGCTAAGGGATATTGAGTTAATAAAGCTCTAAACTGAGTTGTGTTATGTATCTTCTCCGTGGACTTTACTCACCTTCTTGTAATGAGAACGACGGCATCAGCATGATCAGGATCGCTGTCTGAATGTGGAAAATTTTCTTTCGCCCAGGACTCCATTGCCTTGATACGCTCTGTTCTCGATGAACTTGAATCATATCCAAACTGACTCAGAAAAAAGTAAAAATGTCTGACTGGCTTACATGCAGACTGGCAGACTGGCTGACTGGCTGACTGGCTGCCTGGCTGCCTGGCTGCCTGGCTGCCTGGCTGCCTGGCTGCCTGGCTGCCTGGCTGCCTGGCTGCCTGGCTGCCTGGCTGCCTGGCTGCCTGGCTGCCTGGCTGCCTAGCTGACTGGCTGACTGGCTGACTGGCTGACTGGCTGACTGGCTGACTGGCTGACTGGCTGACTGGCTGACTGGCTGACTGGCTGACTGGCTGACTGGCTGACTGGCTGACTGGCTGACTGGCTGACTGGCTGACTGGCTGACTGGCTGACTGGCTGACTGGCTGACTGGCTGACTGGCTGACTGGCTGACTGGCTGACTGGCTGACTGGCTGACTGGCTGACTGGCTGACTGGCTGACTGGCTGACTGGCTGACTGGCTGACTGGCTGACTGGCTGACTGGCTGACTGGCTGACTGGCTGACTGGCTGACTGGCTGACTGGCTGACTGGCTGACTGGCTGACTGGCTGACTGGCTGACTGGCTGACTGGCTGACTGGCTGACTGGCTGACTGGCTGACTGGCTGACTGGCTGACTGGCTGACTGGCTGACTGGCTGACTGGCTGACTGGCTGACTGGCTGACTGGCTGACTGGCTGACTGGCTGACTGGCTGACTGGCTGACTGGCTGACTGGCTGACTGGCTGACTGGCTGACTGGCTGACTGGCTGACTGGCTGACTGGCTGACTGGCTGACTGGCTGACTGGCTGCCTGGCTGCCTGGCTGCCTAGCTGACTGGCTGACTGGCTGACTGGCTGACGGGCTGACTGGCTGACTGGCTGACTGGCTGACTGGCTGCCTGGCTGACTGGCTGACTGGCTGACTGGCTGACTGGCTGACTGGCTGACTGGCTGACTGGCTGACTGGCTGACTGGCTGACTGGCTGACTGGCTGACTGGCTGACTGGCTGACTGGCTGACTGGCTGACTGGCTGACTGGCTGACTGGCTGACTGGCTGACTGGCTGACTGGCTGACTGGCTGACTGGCTGACTGGCTGACTGGCTGACTGGCTGACTGGCTGACTGGCTGACTGGCTGACTGGCTGACTGGCTGACTGGCTGACTGGCTGACTGGCTGACTGGCTGACTGGCTGACTGGCTGACTGGCTGACTGGCTGACTGGCTGACTGGCTGACTGGCTGACTGGCTGACTGGCTGACTGGCTGACTGGCTGCCTGGCTGCCTGGCTGCCTGGCTGCCTGGCTGCCTGGCTGCCTGGCTGCCTGGCTGCCTGGCTGCCTGGCTGCCTGGCTGCCTGGCTGCCTGACTAAATAAATGAATGAACGATTTTATACCCCATCTTTCTTCAGAACCAGTCCAACAATCACCGGTGTGATCTTAATAGAACCAATACTGCTGTCGTGGTATAGTTGTGTAGCCTTTGGTATATAAACAAATTTATGTGTCAGTGCTGTATACGTGGTAATTAAACAAATGTAAAAAATGTAGGTTTTATTCTGCAGGCGGAGATGTTTCCTTCCGGCCGGTCTGCCTGTTCAAATTTCGGCAGAACTTAAAGGTTAGGCGTTAGGGACGCGTTAGATCAGTCACAACAATGTAATATTTGACTACATTGGTATTTAACCATAAATTGTCAAACAAGAGTTACAAAAGTAAAAGAAAGATCATAGAATTTTAATCCGAAAAGGGCGTGGGCTGTTAGTTTGTTACTCGCATTTCTACTTGAAAAATAAGTAATGACTCCAAGACGTATCTGTAAAACCATCGGAAAAGTTGTAAATATCTACATCCCTGAAAGGGAAATGATGGTAGCAATATACACTGCTCATGGTCTCGCAAAGGTTCATCTTGGACTTCAATTTCAGAATGGTCGGTTTGAAGCACTTAGCATTAATTTCACATTTGTACATATCTTCCTGTTTTACCAGAGAAACCCAGATATCACTCGCTGAAATGTCGCATCGGTTCTTCCATGTTAGCGGCCAAGATTCATAACGTGACATGCTTCCCACTTAACCTTCCCTTCAACTTGGAAAATGTATGAACTGTCGAAAAAAAAAGCTTACGTACAATGTGAGCGATTGCCAGTAAGTGAAAAGTCATCTCGTCTTCACTGTAAGCTGAAATCGCAAAGTTGTCTGCTACTAAGGCCATTTCCAAGTATTTATGTGGGGCATCACGTTTTTGCCTTCGGTGCCGGTTTGGCTTCGCTCTTTTAATGCGATGTTCACCATCTTCTAAATTGAAAAAGTAAAAACACTCGTTTAAATACAGCTGTTTAATTTCTGCAGTTATACCGTGGACTCGTTAGTGAGAAAAACAACAACAAAAACAACAGCTAACAAAACTAAAGAGTTTGTACCTGAAATATGGTAAGTGGACGAAAGATCTTCAATTGATCGTCGATAGATGACGTGAGGTTGTCCAGCATTGAACTTAATGCTTCTAATAACGTGGGACGGAAGTGGGTTTATATAAAATGTGTCGTTGAGAGTCCGAATCATCCCTGCCTACGAAAGAACGACAGAAATGTATCCCAGTTGAATGTAAATAGTAAACTAAACAATAAGATTATTCGCTCTCGATTTCTACCGCGTGATAGTTGACGAGGGCTGCGCGCTCGTCAACTATCACGCGATAGAAATCGAGAGCGAATAATCTAATTGTTTTAGTATAAATCTACTAGTTGTTCAAAACTTTATCTACATCCTATTCACAGACACTTCGAAAACGCCAAGAAGCGGCCTTCATTTTGTCAACAAGCGCACACAGATACGCCACTCACTATCCATCACAGAATAGATAGTGAGTAGCGTAGCCAATCAGTCACAGAACGGCATTCGTGATAGAACGCTAGTAGATTTTTACTAAAATTGAATAGAATTTGCTAGCATTGTGCTTATAGGATACTTGTAAATATTTCTTAAACATGTAGTAGGTTGTAGATGCAACATTTGTTACTTATTAGGGTAAATTCTTCTTTGTTTAAATAGAAAACTTGACTCTGCTTTATATGTACTAAGTTGGACATTTTGCTTGGACTGATCGGTCTCGTAACCATACCAGTCGTTAAACAGAAATACATCAAAAGTTAAAATTGATTCAGAAAAACCACTGAGACCATTACAGTAAACACTTTGTTTCCGATGAATTAATAATGTTGAAAGCAGCTAACAACAAACATCGTCTGTTAAACTTATGAATGAATACTGTTTCCTTACCAAACCGTTGTTCTCATTTATAGCAACCAGTGACCCTGGATCGGACGTCACGTGACCGGTGTAATATACGCCACGTGGAATCTCCTTATACGTCGAACTACCGTTGATATGGACCGTCTGAACTAAGGTTGCCGATGTTATAAAAGGTCTAACTTTCGTGAGATTCATGTGAATTGATCTTCCAAACGCTTCCACTTTGAAATACCAAAAGTTTGCTTCATGTGCATTTCTACGCGTTCTTGTTTGGGTTCGGAGAGAGTAACCAACCAAATTCCCAAATTCATCTGCCTGGTAGGGCGATATAACCTCATATTGTGGGACTGAGAAATAGAAAGTTCGTTTTAGTAGGACCACACAGCTGATTGGCTACTGAGCTATCCGAGGTGTAACTGATTAGGAGTAACGATGTGGTATTTACTCCATGTTGCCTAGTTTGTTTTGACTCTGTTCACAATATTAAAAAAAGCGATAGCATAGAGAGAAGTTCTTAGAAGTGCTTCGAGTGTTTCGTGATATCCGCAGAAGAATCGATCCCTAAAGAAGAAGAAGAATAAGGACTTTATCACCGCGTCAATTACAGTTATCTTTTGGGTATCCCCACTACTAATAGGGGACACCTATAGCTATAGCTAGAGCTATCTAAAAATAATATACAGAAAAGTCCTAAAAGAGAAATTAAAATTATGGCTTACAAAGGTAACAGCTACTACATCCATCTAGGATGTTGCCTAGATCTAGCCTCCGTACGGGGGTCTTAAACTGCTTGAATGAAACTGTGTTGATTACGGTATTCCATCCTTTTTAAATTTAGAACTTGAGATTGTTTCTAGCGAGTATGATACGAAATTGGACAATCAACGGAAGAAAATCTTAACTGTGGCATTTGATAGAAGCTATGCAAGCATCCCATCATATATATCGTTACTGGCGTAAAGTGTCAGCAGCTGTCGAGCATTATTGGAATAATAGGAATATGTATAGTATTACCTCAATATATATGCCGTCGTTGAAATTTAACACCAAATCCGTCGACATTTACTACGAACTGTTATTTTTTATGAATGATCCGTTTGATAAATGGAACGATTAATTGACGCCGTCCTACAACACGAGACAATTCGGGCAAAGAACCACCCAGTGTGGATAGATCAGTGATAGAAAAAGTGCATACCTGTACATACAAGGAAAAAAAAATAGCCAAACAAAATGTCTTCATTCCCTAGGAAACCACGAGGGGGGATTCCGTTCATCGTGTGCCGCAACTCTCAGAATATCCGCACGTATACATAACATAATAAAATATAGAAAAAGCCCATTTAAAAATAAAGATGGGCAGTTAGTTCAACACCTTGCTCTCGTGAGTCAACTCCAAATGTTCTCTGTATGTCTTTATCTTCCATGCGATGATGTAAATCATTAAACTGCAAAATATAGCAATATTCTTATTAGAACATGTCAGTAGAATAGAATCATGTGGCCACCGACATCAGCAGGCATGATACTAAAATTTATATCACCATCTGCTTTGTGTAAGAGCCGTTACTATGTCAGCAAATTTACAATTACACTTTTAACCGAACTTGTTAGTTAAAGCTAGAGTATATATCGTTTGAATCTAATCGAAAAAATAACACCGGCATTGACATTTCTTTATCACTGTCCACTTTTAACAAGCGTTATTACTGATCTTTGAGTAACACAGACACTGAAGGGTGGACATAACATTACCTGTTGTCTGGAAAATGGAGTGCTTACAACCAGTCCTAAGCCAAGGGAAACAACAGCAAACGAATTAAGTATACTACGTAAGGTTTAAGAAAACTCACTTCAATATGACTGGGAGTGATGATATTGCTACTAAAACGCATTGAGCACTGGGTCGCTTTAATTGTTTTTACACCTGCGAGAGCTTTGTGAATTAGAGGTGTCCTTAGTCCCTGAAGTGGAGGGTATTGTTTTGTTTTGTTTTTTTTCTTTTTTTGTACGAAGTATGTTTTTCTCGGTAGGGTCCAAAACATCCAACCTATACTGAGCCTACTGCTGAAATGTTTCCCGAGCTGCTTCTTGATCTATTCTCAATAAACTTCAAACTAGACCGGCTGTTTACTAACTGTGAGGTCAGAATCTAATGACAAGCAGTCATCATACACGGACTTCGACGCATTCGATGAAAATATCACTTACAGGTAATGAGCTTTAATCGCTGCTTAATTTAGTTATCACATTACATTAAATTACATTTTTTCTGTTTAACGTTTCTTTACGATAGACATGTTAAAGTTGCACTTATTCGTAAATTCAGAGATTATCTCTCGAAGTTCTTTTAAAATAATGTAACAATCCTGTTTAGACAATGTTCAGTTAATCGAATTATGAATTATATTATTGGTCTTATTTCTTTTAGACCTGTAGAATGAACGCAGATCTGATCAGTCGTTGAAAGGGCTCAAACACAAATTATACGCGTATAAACTGATCAAGGTTATAATAGCCATGGTTTAAATATGCAATTTGTGATATAGTGAAAAGATATACATGTACATGACAAAACATGGTAATGCTACGGGAGTAATACGGTAAAATGTTTTTGCACGTGACTCACCTATGAAGAAATTACACATGCAGTAAACAACAAAGAGCATCGTGAAATCTGGAGACGACGAAAGTAATCTATTAAAGAAAAACAGCAGTTGAGAATAAAGAAATGCTTAGGCCGTGGCGTGTTCCCGAAAAAAAACAAAAATCAAAAACAAAAAAAGAATTGCAATCAACTTTAAAGTTGCAATTAAATTACCCTTTTAAGGAAAATATAATTGTCCTTGTAGACTGACTCCTAGAGTAGCGCAGAGGGTTTTGATTTCCAGTACTTTACCTCTTTTTCCATAATTTCCTTTTGTTTTTATACGGTTGACATAACTATATATGAACAGCTGTTGGATGTTGAATGTCAAAGTAACAAAGTTACAGCAAACAGACTTTTTGTTTTACATATCACCCTTGAATTGTTTTCCAAGCCTTTTCCGGTAATTTCTAGAACTGACATGCTTCCGTTCAATATACAATGAGAAGATTTGTCAGGGAACTGGTATCTTTGTGTACTGTATTAATGGATATATATGTAAACTTTAAATGTGGTTTTATTTTAACGGATGCAATAATGCAAAAAAGGGTAGGAAGTGTGCCATCGGCGCGAGTTTGGATTTCTTTCCGTCATTGTTTGGAAAACAACAGTTATACTTATGTTCTAAACTATTTACTCTCTTGACTAATTAATTCTGGCTTTTTTTTTTTTTTTCATCGCGAGTTCCTCATTACATGCAGTAAAGGATTTTGTTGATTTTTGCTGTACAGCGTTTTATAATATAATAAATGTGCCAAATTCTTCTCAAAAAATTGTTCGTGGCAAGTCTGACGTGGCGTTTCGTCTCGGCCAACAGACTCTTCAAGGACCTGTCAGAATCTTACAGTAAATTCATCGAGCATCGGGTACAAACTCCTGTTCGCGAATTCAAGATGTTAGCAGTCTGGCCCTCTATGGGGAAAATTTCCTACCGCACGTTCACGAGTTCCTTTATCCAATAAATGTGACAAATACTTGGGGAAAATTCTTATTCTTATTTTCATGTCACAGAATCACATTCAATAAACTGACAGAGCCTCTTAAAGTCTCTCAATACATTGTGCGGAAATTCTTCGGGAAGATAGGGCTAGCCCTAGTGATGGAGCGAGAAGTACGCAAGCGAAATAAAAAATACATCATATCGTCACCTGCTTGTCGTATCAGCTACCAAGTGCACCTTTGTCAAGTGGCAAAATGTCTAAAATGCTTGCCGGTTTCTATTAGCGGGGGCTTTTAAATGTTGATTCTTCACTGACTGTACGCCCTAAAATGGCTTTCAGTTTGCAGAGCACTGACAATACACAGTGGGAGCTATTGTTCCAGAACAACAGTGGCACGTAGAAACTAAGAGGGAAAGGATGTTTTATACTACAAGCGGAAAAAAGAGTCTTAGTAGTTACACTTACAACGTATTTGGACAGAACAATTCAAAAAGAAGGCAAAAACGATGTATGACATGGCGTTCCCGACTGAAAAAGTGTTATGGAGGTAACAAATCCTAAGAAGGTTAAATATTTTTTGTTTGCCTTAATTGCTCTGTTAGAACTTATTCTTGCATAAATTTAGAGGGAGCAGCAGCAGAGCAAGCCCAGTTTAACAATAGTATATTCTTTTGTACTTAAAGAGGAAGCGTGTAACATTAAAAAAAAGAAAAAAAAACAGCAAATGTTTGGCCTTCTTAATTAAGTAAAAATAAAATAAAGGGTACAGCGCCCCTATATATATCATCAGTCACTTTCAACTGAGGGCAAAATTTTGTACTACTTACTTCTCGCTGTTAGGGTGGCTTGATTTCCATACTAGCGCCATTATTTCCCCATCAGCTGGACTCTACAGTGTTTTAAAACGTCCATTCGCCAGCTCTTCAATTTATTCAGACGTCCATTGCCAGTCACGAACGGCTTACTATTTAAAAGGTATTTATCCGTGAGTTTCATATCTAACGTAAGAAGAATTAGCGAACTAAATTATAGGCTTTGATTGTGATTCATACGAGAAGAGAGTTTTTAAGTGTCTTGCTTGCATACATTAGTTTTAGCCTTAGTTTCATCCATCCGCAAGTATATTTCCATCTCTCCGCCTACTTTTGTTTAAGCTCGTGTCACTATTTTAACGTGCAAGTAACAAGAGAGAACATCTGACAGGTTCCTCGTTGTTTTGATGCCCCGACACAAGTAACGGCCACTAATTCAAATTTAATTCCCATCGCGGAAGAATCTTTGAGACGCGGCTCTTTCTTTCGATGAAGCTGCTAGTCATTTATTGTCAACGTTCTCTAGACTGTGAAATTAAAACTTTTTTTTTTCCTTTTTTTTTTTTTGAAATTTTTGGACAATCCTGCACGATTTAAGCTGAAGAAAGTCACCAAACATCGTTTTCGAGATAATTATTCTTACTAGTATTTGCTAAAGTTTTTTTGAAAGAAATAAAAGCGGAGATAAGCGTCGACGCGGATTAGCCCCTTGGCTTGTATGCAGAATTTACTTTCTGAAAGAAAAATAATTGAACCTAACCCAACTAAAGAACCAATTCGAGAAATTCTTAAAAATAATTTTTTATTATATTTTAGCATAGAAGTTGTAGGTTCAACAAAAATGCTCAAGATAAGTTTTGATATAACAGAGTGGACACTCAATATAACATTTTAGTAGGATTTTTTTTTGTTTGTTTGTTATTTTGAAACACATTGACAGTCTTTGTGACAATGCCGATTTGTGAATGTTAATCTATGTGGCCAGGTTAATTGTCAATAGAGAAATGAAAAATTGACAACCGCAACCTAACTTCTGTCCTACTTAAATAACATCCTCCCCTATAAAAAAAAAAACAACTGGTCATTTTAGGCTCGAATTACTTCGGATGGAAAGCGGATGGATCCCTCATGGGTTGCCTCTTCCCCCCTTTGCTACGCAAAACTAAGAGCAGATTGTAAAACCCTGGGACGTACGCGTAAAAATGCACCCCTCCCCACTCCGAGATACAAGATGGGTGGGGTGCATGGATCCCCCTTGGGTTGCTTCTTCCCCTTTTGCTGCGGAAAACTAAGAGCAGATTGTAAAGCCCTAGAACGTACGCATTATCTTGCTCCAACTCCTACCCCACCCCGAAGGACAAGAGGAGTGTTGCGGATGAATACCCCTTTTATTTTCGTTGTGACAAGACTTCGCCTAATTTTTCGCATTTAATAAGTAGTCCCTTGCCTGCTCTACAGGAAGAGATATTGTTGGTCATGACGATATGTGGTGTCAAATGACGTCATGAACACTGCCATCTTGAATCCGCAGTTTTGGATCTCACTATTTCCTCACAAGGTCAGAAAATAAGGAAACTTGATGGAAAATTAGTTCAAAATGATAATGGAGTGATTATGTAATGCTGCAGGAAATCTGTCAAATAAGACGAAATTTGCCTTGATCGTCATGTCAAAATACCGTTGCCAAAGCAATAACGAATGACGCAAGAAAAAAAAAAATCGACAAATCCAAACTTGGACAAGGGAATAATGAAATGCTAATTTTAAAACGTTTCAGCCTCACAAACATTCTGAGAAACCTCTGGGATCTCGCTCAAGACTTTTTGTTCTGGAAGCCTCTAAATTCCTCTGTGAAGACGTGATAGGTTCTATGAATTCTCGATGCTATAAGTTTTGTTCTACTGATATTATCAAACTAAAACTAACGTATACTAGAAGTTGCCATGGTTACTTTACAAAATTGCAGACCAAAATTAAATCTGAAACCTCACCGAGTTTTCTCCTTCACAATTTATAGCATGAATGTAATATACGAACTATGAGGAACTGTCCTATTTAGAATCTCACATTTCGCTATGGCTGACGTCACATTTGAATAATTTGTATATGGAGGTATGGAGTTGGCAATGTCTTTCAAACTATCAGTAATAATGAAATGCAGCTTTCAGTCACTGATTTTGTTCTGTGAGATAAAGTGTAAGTCCTTAAGATCAGTAAAATGAAAGGCTGAAAATCTCTGAAAATAATAATGTTAACGATCTAGGAAAACATCTCCTAGAAATGGGTAAATCTTTAGATTTAAGAATATTGAATGGAAGATGCAAAGGTGACTCGCTCGGAAAAATTGCTTTTCACGGAAATCAAGGTTTCAGTACGGTTGATTATATAATTGTTAGTCATGAAATTCTGCACCTTTTCGAAACGTTTGTTATTCGAGAACCATCACTTTTTTCAGACCATTGCCAGCTACTAAGTTGGATAAAAATTGACTCATCATTGTTAAATAGCAAAGATACAAGTAACGAAGGTGAATTCTTCAACCTTCCTAGACAATTTAAGTGGACAGAAGATTCTAAAGACTCATTCACTTCTGCGCTACAATCCGATGAAATTAACAAGTTGATTCATGACTTTGAAATTTTTAACTTTGATCATGTAGGAGACGTTAACGAAATAGTAGATAAATTCATAAAAATATTAGAAACTGCTGCCAAACATTCGTTACCATTGGTAACAGTGAACAAGAACTCCGAAAAAAGGCACTCTCAAATTTGGTTTGATAGCGACTGCAGTAATGTAACAAAACTTTTAAGCCGCCTTTCACATAAAACCCATAAAAATCCTTTCGACGAGCAATCTCGACTTGAATATCTGTCTACGAGAAGACAGTACAAACAGTTATTACGATATAAAAAACTCAAATATCGGGATAACAAAATTGATGAACTCATTAAAACTAGAACCTCAAGCGGGTTTTGGACCAATTTAAGATCTTTATCGACTCAGAAAAAAGCTTCACCTGACTCGAATGTTCGCTTGCGCAAGCTATACAATCATTTTCAACAATTACATTCGGCACCAAATGCCGATAATCTCTGTGAGAAACAAGATGAAATTATCAAGGAGTTAAAAGACAGAGAAACAATCCTGTCACAATTTGCTGAATTAGATCAACCTTTTTCTGAGGATGAAGTTAAACATTCTATAAAAATGCTCAAAAATAAAAAAACTGCTGGCCTTGACCGAATAAGGAGTGAAATGTTAAAATGTGGAATTCCTTATCTGACTACCTCTTTAACAAAATTATTTAATTTCCTACTCAATAAAGGAATCTATCCAGATAATTGGTCTACTGGACTAACAATTCCTATTTTCAAATCAAGGGATAAGTCTAATCCATCGAATTATAGAGGCATTTGTGTCACTCGCTGTTTGGGTAAATTATTCTCGGCTGTCTTGAATAAAAGATTTCTCACTTATCTTAAAAATCACAATTTATTAAATTACTCTCAAACTGGTTTCCTTAGCGGTTTCAGAACAACCGACCACATCTTTTCCCTAAAAACACTAATTGACAAACATGTAAAACATACAAAGAAAGGCAAATTATTTTGCTGCTTCATAGATTTTCAAAAAGCATTTTACTCTATCTGGCATAATGGGTTATTACACAAGTTATTATACAATAAAACAGGAGGACAGTTTTATCGTTTAATCACTGATATGTGTTCAAAAACTAAATGCGCTATAAAAAACGGAAACAAAAGAAGTTCCTTCTTTAATTACAACAGAGGAGTGCGACAAGGATGTATTCTTTCACCATTGCTATTTAATTTATATCTAGATGAATTTCCACGCATACTAGAATCCTCAACTGGTACAGATCTAATTATATTACCAAATGGGTCTCCTTTCAATTGTTTATTTTATGCAGATGATCTCATATTAATATCAAGCAGTGCTGCTGGTCTTCAAAACCAACTTAATACCTTCCAAAATTATAGCGAGAAATGGTCATTAAATATTAATCTAAAAAAGACGCAAACCCTAATTTTCCTACTACAAAATCGTAAATCAACACGTGACAAATTCTCCTTCTTTCTGAATGGAACTCCAATTGCCAAGGCTTTACAGTACACCTACCTTGGCGTTACTTTTAGCACTGATGGAAATTTCTCAAACTCTAAAAAGACTTTAGTTGAGAAGGCTAGAAGATCTATTTTCGCATCCAAGCGTTATCTTGATTTCAATAAACTTCCTATCAATATGTGTAATAAACTATTTGATACTCTATTTCAACCTATACTTTTATACGGATTCGAAATCTGGGGAGCATATGATAGCATAAACCTCAAAAAATGGGAAAAAGACCCTGTGGAAAGACTTCATACACAGTTTTACAAATATTACCTCGGTCTCAACAAACCAAACAATTCCTAAATATTTCCAATCAACTGGCAAATGAAGCAAAGTCCTCTTTCATGTTAACAGTCAATGAAATCATCAAAAATTATCTAGATGATCGAAACCATCCGCATAATATAAACACACACAATTACAATGAACAAATCATCAAACATAATTTACAAACACTAAAATGTTACATCTCAAATGATATGAAAAGACACCAAATGGAGATAATTCGGTCTAACAGAAAGTTGAATTTCTACTCAAGTTTTAAAAGAGATCAAAGCAAATCTGAGTACCTAGAACAAGTGAAGAACCTCAAACACAGACAAGCTTTGGGAAAACTCCGATCTGGTAATCATAATCTTAGAATTGAATCTGGGCGACACTGTACTCCTAAATTACCTGAGACTCTTAGAATTTGCCAGTACTGCTGTTCTAACCAAATTGAGAATGAAATGCATTTCTTGTGAAGGTGAATTAATCAACATGACACGAGCGTGGGACAAAGAAAAATTCTGAGTCCCCGACAGGAATCGAACCCATGACCTCCCGAACACCGGGCGGGCGCTCTATCCACTGAGCTACAAGAACTCATGGAGAGCAAGGTCATTTAACTGAGTTCATATATGATAGGTGTCCTGCATACTGCTAGGATCAACGCTATCGAATTCATCGTGAGTAGTGTTGATTAATTCACCTTCACATTTCATTACCGAGTTTAAAATTCACCATCTTTATTAACTTATCAAATGCATTTCTTATTTCATTGTGACCGATACAATAATATTAGACAACAAGTCACAAATGACATCATCAAGAAATATCCAAAATTTGATTCCTTTAATAACACAGAGAAAACAATATTTCTATTTAACAATGCTGACACTTTTATTTGTAAAAAACTAGGTCACTTTACATATGAAGCACAACAAATAAGAGAACTTTGTAACCCTGGAACTTAAAAAGGAATACTCTTGTGACTAACTATATTTATTTTTCTTTCTTGTTGCTATTGTAATTTGTTTCGTTTTTGAATTTTTAGTTAGCGATTCTATATTTAGGTAACACCATCTGTATGGGAATACCAATAAATTGTTGTTGTTGTTGTATATATGCATGTGTGATGTAAATATCCTAAATGGAACAGGTCTACTAAACTTTTGTAAACCACTTTCATGCAAGATATCTTGCTTGTAGGCTAAATTTTAAATATTAAGTAAAACTCTGGACCTGTTTCTTGAAGTATTTGGCGGTATTGTATGTTGATAACTTAAATATAACCATCCATGCTATCCCGACTCACATACAGGAATTAAGATCAAAATTTTCGTGCCGTGAAGAGAAGCATCACCCCTATTATATTTTTAGGAGGCAGCGTGGCCGAGTGGTTGGGGCGCCGGACTTGAAATCCGGAGGTCGCGGGTTCAAGTCCCGCTCTAACCACTAGGCTGGAGTTGTTTCTCGGTAGACCCTAGTTCAACTCCTCGGTCATGCTTGTAAATAGCCAACTGGTCTGCCTCCCGCCAGTTGGGAGTTTTAAGCCTATTATGTTTAGTTGATATATCTGTTTCTTTCAGTTTAAGTGGTATGCCTGTGAACTAGCTAACTAGCTAAGTGCATTAACTCTATAAACAACAACATTTTTACCCTACCAAACGCGCTATCCGATTTTATCATATAGACACAAGCGCTTAACTGGAAAATATACCCCTCGTAAAATTCATACGAATTTACATCCGGGACTGTAGTGGCGTATTTTCTCCATTCTCACTAGTGTGGATATTGATGACGGCATTTCGCGCCATTGCATTGTACGGCTGCCAAACGCCTGTTGAAAGAGGGCGAGCAATACGGGAGTTGAAATCGCTGAAGCCGACATAAAATCGTTGACTTAGGAGCACTAAAATGACAAAAATGAAAAAATGAAGAAAGAAACTTCATGTGGCTTAAAACTATTCAAAGGTGTTTCTTCAAAGTAAACCAAAGGAGAGATATTCAAGAAATATCAGCTGCCGAGCTACAATTCACATACGGTTTGTGCCTTCGACTCGCTTCTGTAGTTTTTGTTTACGTAACAAGAAACACATTACACGTTGGCTCAAAGATATGAATTTTATGTTCTCGGGGCAAAAACAATAAGTCACTCGTTCTCTGCACTCACCCGTGAGACATTGTTTTTTGCCTCTCGAACATAAAATTCATATCTTCTTGCCACCGTGTAATATCTCATGTATCCGAAGTCACAGAGCTTTACATGTACGAGGCACTTTGAAAGAAATGGGATAGCGTTTGAGCGCTTTGCTTCATTTTTTGAATCAGACAAAGAAATGACCCATCACATCGCATGTAATTTCTGTTTTACCGGTTTTACAGTAAAGTAGTCCTAACTTGTGTTTTGTAGTTAAAGAAACCTGCTGCTTGCGCATCTAGGATACCTTGAGTTACACATGAAGCTTTCTAGTATAAGCTACTCCTTTTTATGTGATGTAAGGTCGTTTTTAGTTTCAATTTTTTCCCGTTTGTTTAAAGTTTACTCCTTGTCAAATATCCCCACTTAAGTCTTCCTTCGCCCTTGCTGTAATGACTTTTGATATCACTTTCGGGTCCGGCTTCGGGAAGTCCTTTCTTTTTTTCTCACGCCCATAGATTAAGATCTCTGAGAAAGCTTCTATGAAATACAACCCGGTGACTTAATGAAACCTGATACCATCTTAAGGTTTTGTTCTGTTATCATGTCTTCATCTTAATGATACCAGTTCTTCTAAAAAGGTTGAAGCTATTTTGAACATCGGGGCTTTATTTTCCTGGTGACTCAATATATTTAAATAAAATAAATAGAACGCAAAAGATCTTTTTTTTCACATTTTTGAACATTGCAAAATAATATAGTCTTCTAATGTCGGTTTCTCTTTTTATCGCTTAAAAGAAAATACATTTCGTGTCAAAAATTGAAATGGTTTTGATTTATTTCGTTGTTAGATCCGGAATGTTGTAGTAACTCTAGGGAAGATAAGACAACCCTGCAGACCAAAAACACTTAACTTCATTTATTAACTGGACTTTTGTTTTACCAGTAATGATAATTGCATGGTGACGTCATTTGTGTGATAAATACTTCTCAATAATACATCCAATTTTTATAGTAGTGTAGACTACAAGGGACATCTTGCTCTTAAGCCGTCTTTAGCAAAAGGGTTAAATGACCCGTCGTATATAACGACGGTGGTATCTTTGATTCTTATAATTACTTGACAAAACTACGGGTAATATTACTGATTATTCTTTTGGCGACGTGAAGTCTAAAACAGATCCCTAAGCGATATTTTTGTATTAAGGCAAGGTTATCAAACATCAAGATCAATGGCTCTATTTATCAAAAAAATTCGTTTCAGCTGAGAATTGAGAATTTTTTAGAAAACACTATGCCATTTTGAAACTAACCGAGATATTTTGGTCAGGTGCGAATGCTGAATACAAAAGGGGAAAACGTTTTGCTTTTGAATAGTGATTAATGTAACAGTCAGAGATTAATATATTGAAACAAGAAGACGTTTTGGAACTTTGTAAAACAAAATTTCTTTGAAAATAGTTTGTTTTAGATATAAAACAAACCTGACATTTAGATCTCAATTTCATTATGTTATGAGAACCTTGCAAATGCTGGCACCTGTTCATTAAAGAATCGTAAATCGAGGAAGTGATTTAAATAGAGAAACTCATTTGCTTTTATTCACTTGAAGCAGACAGTTGCTCCGAACTTTTCATCCGACATTAATGCCTTATTCTGTCACTTGGTAGGTTTCTTGTCATATGTTCCTTGCCCTTGGCACGTTTCTAAAAAAGGTAAGTTTTAGACCTTCAACTTAATATTAACTTCCTAGTTTAATTCCCTCTGTTGTTTTCTAATCTGAACAAAAGTGTGTAAATTTCGATGTTAAAATGCCTATAACGCACTAGTCTGAGAAACCCGCTTTAACTTGTCGGTCAGTTCCTTCTCAGATCCATACAAACTTTGAAATTGAAAGCAATTAGTCAAAGTCAACTCCCCGAGAAGATTCTTTTGTTCATCATTGATGTTTTCTATTCTCGTGAGCTGTCCACTCGACTGTTCACAGACATCTGCATACATTATGTTGTTACAATCCAGTTTATGTTTAGTAATAAGTCATTTCATATTTTCCAAGAAGCTCTTTTTGAGGGCTGGCGCAGAACTAGAAAGCAATTTTGAACTTTTCTTTCCAAAAATGTTCGGGCTGATATTTGGAAGAGATTTTCCGTCTTAAATCTTTGGGCTTCCCCCAAGAACACATCACAGTAAAAGTTTCTGAACATAACAATATGGCAGAATTATACACATTTCAAAATAAGCTCTGAAAAAGCACCTTACAAAATGAAGAATCAATATCTTTCCTTAATATTCCGCTATTACACCCTTTCACCGTATTAAGTCAGAAGAGAACGCGTTGAATATGAGCCCGTATTGCACTGTAGAGTCGTCTTTTGTTTTCATCCGCATGCGTCTTTTGCGATAGATACGATTTTCGGAAGTTACAGGATGTATTCTTAAAACTAAAAGTAGAAATACCAGAAAGTAACATAACATAGGCGATATAATTGCATGTATTTTACTCACACTTTTGGAGCTCGGAGACCACTGAATAAGATGTATTTATGAACAACCTATGAAAATAAACCCACGGGATCATATTTAAACAGAAAGACATCATTATCAAGTGAGTATATTCTGTGAAGCTGTATAAATGTGTAATTAATCCTGGACTGTATCTCACTCAGGAGAGGTATCATTTTCTTGGATTTAAAATACCCACAATTTAAATCGATTAGATTATCAGTCTAACATCGCTGGATCTTTTTTTTTTTTTTTTTTTTTTTTTTTTTTCTATTTGTTATCTTGCACAGGATGGCAGCCATTCCAAAACTACTCTTGATTCTCTGGTTCTTTCCAGGAGGTAAAATGATTTTTGCTTTTATGGAGTTCGCTAACTAACCGTCAGTGTTTTCAAATGGCTTACTTGGGAGCAGGTAGATTTATATGCGGTATTTAACAAAAAAAGATTATTTGATTATGAAACGCTGAAATCCCAGTGTCATTTAATTGCGAGACGTTTCCTGTCACTCAACAGTCTGCACTCTACTTGTCTAACTGTAAGTGGTATTTTACAGTACAGTATTTTGGTGGACAGGGAAGTGGTGGTGAAAAGGATGTTATATTCACATGCTGTAACTCCTTAGAGCGCTTCCTAAAAGTGTAGTAAAACTTTTGAGAATCCTGTCACTGGAGAATCCTGACTTTGGGTAAACATTTCAAAATCCATCTGTAATTGTCATAAGCATTATAAAAGTAAAACAAACATTACATCAAGTTCCGAGTAGTATATATAAAAAAATAGCAACACCTAAACATCAGTTTGAAAATGTGCACTATATTTGCTCGAAAGATGCTTTCATGCCACTCATTCTTACAACATCCACTGTACTTAAACTGATGTATTCTCAATACATACAGTTTGTATTTCGTTTTGAGCTCGCACACTCGTCAGACAGCGACAGAGCAGTGACTGAAACACAAACGAACAGGCAAGGAATGTTTTTATTCACATTTCTTCGTATTTTCAGCGAAGTATTTCTACAGTACAATCACGAAAAATGTGAACCTAATAAACATTATCATCAAATTATCATCAATATAACTGAAAATAAGATCGATTGGAACATTTGTCAGGGCAAAACAAGAGCAAAATACTTACGTTTTCGATACGACGGCAAGTCGGGTAAAATGAGGTCCTCGGCGAGGCGAGTACTGCAGATAGATAAGTCGAGAGTTCTCGTGCGCATGCGCGGTTGAGTAAATTTACTTTTGGTAGCCGTCCTAGCTCGTCCCCCCCCCCCCCCCCCCCTCCCTGGTATCTTAACGTCTCTATGAATAAGATCGATAACGGAAAAGGCTTCTTAAGGGCATTCACTGTGGTAGTTAACTCAACCTTACACGGCATTGAAAATTGGTTTTCGGGCTATTTGAAAACATGCTCTATACAGTTCTGAAACTCATTTAGCTGTAGATAAAAGTTTAGGAATTATCAGTCACGTGACCAGTACTTTGCGAATCATCTCCGAGTAAACCAATCAGAACGCATAAAAAGCAATATTCACTCGTTTGTATATATTAAGGCTGATTAACAATATTGACAACAAGAATTCTGAAAATCTTAAATATAAATGTTGTCTTTAATATCTTTAAAAGAAGCTGTATGTCTAATCTGACATTGTATAGTCGAAGTTTTACTTTAAGTCATTTTTAATCTCTGTATAGATAGTATTTCTCCTCTTTTCCATCTTACGCATGTGCCTCTTTTTTTCTTTTTTTTTTTACCAACAGTTCAAGCTGGAACTATCCCAGGGAAGGTGAGTTGTCTATTAAACAAAAAAATAAGGTTTAAATCACTAATATTCAATAGCATCTTGTCAACAAAAAGATAATGTATTATTATATTTCTGCATCTGTTTTTTTATATTTATATATTTTTTTTAATTTTTTCAGTCTTCTCAACTGCTTCACCATAAGATGACCAAAACAGAATTAGAAAACTTTTTTGGAAGTGATGATCTCTCACAAGGTAGCAGTTGTTTTAATACCGGGACAAAACGACATTTAACTTTCAAAAGAATGACATTGAATGTTTTTACGTAATCATAAATACGTATTTTCGAGAGATTTTCTCTAAAAGTAAGGACCAACCCTTCACTGGATTCGTGAGAAGGTTATTCATAGTAATTTTTTTCAGCGAATAAGTGACCAAGCACCCTTCTGTGATCTCCTTTCTCTTCAACGTCTTCTTGGATCCCTCTTCATCTTTCTCTCATTGTATTTGGTGCCTAATGAAGTCTTCATCTCTCTTTTCATGGTGCGTCGTCAGCTATTCCTTACCCCCACTCCCCTCCACCCCCTTTTGCTTCCCGTTTAGGTTCCATCATAGCGCCCGCATTATTATGCCGGTGTTTGGCTTCCAAAGAGTTCGTACCGGCTGGTGCCATCGTCTTCTCTTGTCCTGTTGCTTTCAACGGAAAACCAGTGAATTTTAGATTTATTTGGAGGCTCTTAGTGTTTACGAAAGTCTGCATCCTGTTTTATGTGGCTCCGGTTGTCCTTAAGGCTTCAACGACGTATATGAACACTGATCTGACAGGTGACTTGTTTAGTCCATCCACTGCAATAGTATTGTTCTTTAAAGTAGAACAACAGTTTACCTCGATTATTCAATGTTATCAGTGACAGCAACTTCGACTAAATGTACGCAAACAATGTTATTGTTGCATATCATGATCCCGGCGCGAATATTGCATCGATATACTCATCGCGCCAATGCGTCTCTTGACTAGAGTTCTGCCGATTTCTCTCGTTCAGAGTTAAAACTCCTTTTCTCTTTATTTTTTTTAGTTCCTGACTACGATATCACTGAGCTGTATCCATCTCCAGAGGAAAATAAAGGTGACCGCGAAACGAGAAGTATCCGAAAAGATGATCAGTCAAAAGAAAAGTTCTATAAGATGAAGATTTTCGACGAAGAGCTTCCTCTGAAACTTTCGTTAAACGATAAGCTCGTGTCACCTTACATGATGGTAGAAGTTCAGCGAGGTGATGGGACTACCGACTATCATCCAGCCCCTGAAAATAATTTTTATCTCGGAAAGGTGACATCTGACCCCGAATCTATGGTCGCTGTACGCGACGCGGAAGGAATGGTAAGAGCTAGAACATTGCTTCGTACTTAACAAGATAAATTGAGGACCGTAACACCTGCGTCTTATATTCAGCCACCAAGAGAAAACATAATAGAACGTTCTAGAAATGGCACGGTATATTATGGCATAATTGATGATCCATAATGGGGATTAGACCATACACACTAGATAACACTGAAAAAAGATGTTTTCCCAGTTCAGAGACGGAATATTTCATGATAGGAATACAAATACATACACTATCTTTTTTTTCTTGGCAATATAGAAAGCTACAATCTCGTGCAATCTCTCTTTCTCTCTCTTAAGGGTTGCAATGGCAATTTATACGACTCTGCACTGCATTTTATGTTATGGCACTAGCAGTTGCTTTGAAAGCACACCTCATTTTACTGCAATTCAAGTCAATGTTCATTTTATTCATCTAGCATGGAGTGATCCGGCGTTCTGCTGAAACTTTGTACGTCCATCCGCTGCCGACTCATCTAGCAGAACACGTCGGACACAGGCAGTTACAAAAGCCGCATATTGTCGTCAAGAGGTCCATGAAGAGCTCTTCAGGTAACTGCGCCAAAATAAACAGCTATTACAGCTCGTGGAATTCTAATAAAAATTTTATTTCCTGCTTTCTGACTGTCTTCTTAATAGTTCCAACCCTAGATGTACTTTTGTACTTTCACCGTATTGATTATTATTATGACAAAGTAAAGAAATAAATATGTTTTGAAGATCAAAGGAATCCATCCAAGAGGGAAGCGCGCTCAGCTGGAACATCAAATAAATACTTGGAGGTTGCCCTTTTAACAGATGATTTCACAGCTGCGAAATATGGCGAGTCCAAAATATCAACATTTATGCTCACCATAGGGAACATTGTAAGTGTTTTGCGTTGATAATATGCCATGATTTTAAAGGTATTCTACGCTGTTGGGTTGATGAATCACTAAGAAAATAACTGAAAAACAAGGCAATTGCGACGTAATACGTCCTATATTTTTGCGTCTAAGCTGCACAGTGCTCTGGAATGAATCCTGCAGAATACGGGGACCAATTAAACTAATTTTGACTATAAGTGTAATCTTGGATTTCACTTTCTTTATGGCGTCTGACAAATTATTGCATGTCATTTGCCTTGACCTGTATAATTCCTAGGTTGGGGAAAACTTCAATGTAAGGTAAAGTTGCAAGACATGTCACGACAGAAACGGCTGGCATCGTCAGTTTCAAACTTCAATAACTTTATTTTTATTTTGTCTGGCAAGACGCCTTAATTAAAACAAAATTATTATCACTATTTTATAAGAGAAATCACCCTTCACTGTCACGCACTGTCTTTGTTAATTACATGCAAACGCGCGCCCTACTTACAAGAAAACGATTCCTTGATAAATTGGACATTGGCATGAATTACAACACCCTACTCGATGTTTTTAAATTGTTGTGTATGAACCCTTAAATCTTAAATCGTCTCTCACTATGTCTGCTTCAGGTTGCAGGAATGTTCCAAGATGTCAGTATTGGTGAGACAAAAGTTACTTACGTTATCAAACGTGTTGCAGTTTTGAATTCAACTAAAGTAAGTTGACTTATGCAGAGGGCTTCACAATGCACGCACGTTCTGAACATCACAAGATGAACACAAGGGAAACCCGTATTTGTTATTAGATAAAAACACGCCTTACCGAGGAACTGTTTCCCTGAACTTGGAAAAGTTTTAAGTAATATACTCTGTCGATTGTTTTGATATGTCTCTCTTAATCGAGATAATGAGAAAACGGAGAAGTAGAATTACAAAAGTCTACGCTAAGATCACGTTAGCCGTTATTACTTCCTTTGTCTTGGCTTGAAAAAGGAAGAGGTTTGTCTGAGCCAAATGTCCTTTTTTTAACTGCACAGCTCTGATAAACTTTCCTGTGACCACTAGATTGATAGAAATGGCATGCAACGTGCTAAGCCGAGTGCTATTTACAAAAACCCCTTTTACACAATAATAGAAACTGACCGTTGATTACTTACGGGTTACAGAACTTCAATTATTCAATGTTTTTACTCATTTATATTGTCCAAAATCACATAACCTTTGATTTAAAGTACCTTCTAATCTCCAATATAACATTTGATTGCTTTTTTTTATCAGCTTGGGTTAAAAAATCTGAATAAAGACTCTCTACTTAAGATAATCAACGAATGGACAAAAACTAACCACCACCTAGGACATGCTGATGTCTCTTCATATGTTTCCATGTAAGTCAAAATGCAGGCAATTGTAGGTTGGCACTTTCGAACGGCATATGACTTTTATAGTGTATGGAAAAAAATTTCTGTACATAGGGTTCAGAGCCACCTTAAATTTTTAAAACTTTAAGCTGGCTCTGAACCCTATGTACATAATTTTTTTAAACTTTGTCAAAAGTTAGGTCTTATCATGCCTATTAAAATTTGATAAGATAACTTTATTTCACCGTGCCGTTTTTGAATTATATGTCCCTGAAGCTGTAATTAAGGGTGTTGCCTTGGTAACCTATTGTGTAACGAAAATGATGACAACGTGTTAACCAATGACTGGGCAGTATTTTGATACCATAATTGTAGCATCAGTTGACAGAGTGGTTATAATGAGCCATCAAAATCTAACCGCTGCAAAGTGTTTTTAGCCACCTTTAGCCACCTTACCTTTGCCTACCTTTTGTGTCGCCTGAGGCAGTACTATTGCAGTAGCCTCCTATGTGACAAATCGATTGGTACCTGTGAGCTCTATACAGATGCATTTGTGGTGACATTTGATCAGAACATTCTCCGTAATCTTCTGAAACATTTGTTGGGAAAAGCATTTAACTTGTTTTAATTCCGCTCACTGATTTTCCATCGTTCCACTCCTTGTATCAAAAACGAAAGCCCTTTACTTCTTAAATTTGGTCTTTCTGATTTGCTGATTTGATGCCCCTATTTTTTTATATGTCAAATTTAGATCGTGCTTTCCCAACTATACTTCTTTTAGTATCAGCTGCTGATGTTTCCTGGCCATCATTTTCTGAACCTGGATAGACAATTTTGCTTACATTATCTAGGTTATCAACCTCTAAGGTTAACTGGCTCTACGATCTCAGTAGCTTTCACCGCATCACTTTCGTTTTTATTTGCAATCCTGTCTCTCCGTGATATTCCACCTAGCTCACTTTTGCATTTGCTTGGTGGTTGTTGTCCAGATTATTTGATACCGCGCTTCCTATGATTAACCTTCCTCGTTCAATCAGTAACCATCAAGAAACGGAAAGCTGATATTATAAATTTTTGTCTCCCATCGGTTTTATTTCAAACCAGTCTGCGTAATCGCTTTCACATTTTTTTGGATGAGATTCTGTATAATTGCCTTTTCTGTCCGACTAGTTGGGTGATACTAAAACAATTAGACCCTTCGCCCTCAAGGGCCACGGGTCAATAGCCCATTCGGTCTCGCCTCATGGGCTATTGACCCGTAGCCCGCAAGGGCTACGGGTCTAATTGTTAATTAACACATAAGTAAAGTTATCAGTATGATATTGCAGTGAATTACCAGATTTTTGCACAACGATTATAAAGGGACCTTGTTTCGGAAGTTGTCAGCACATGTAAGATATGTTTCATTTTATTTAACACCTCGTTTGCATGTCAGTTCCCTCTTTATGGACTCTTTATATATATATATATATCGTCGTTTCAGTTTTGCATTTTATTCCTTCCTTACAGATTACTTGGAAATGCTGGTGAGTGTTTCATCGTTATCATCCTTAGAATAATGTTTTTTCTCAGGAACATATAAAGTCAAAGTGCTGTACTACCGAAATGGCACGATAAAAGTCTCTTTCTACGCATTAAAAATAAAGACAAATTTTAAGCTTTTCTGAACTTTTCTATTAAATCGAGAATCAGTGTACTTTTAAAAGCGTTAGTAATTTGTAGCAGAGCTCCGGCGGCCCGAAGGGTTTGGGCCACCAGGCGGAGCACCATAACTATAGGAAGAGAACCACATGCATGGATAGAAATAGAAAACCATGCAACTATTTTTTCATGGTCATCATAGCTAGCGGCATGGGTCGCGGGCGAGTGCGCCCTACGAAAACCGACGACGACTTCGCGCAACATAGCGCCATATTCCAGCTAATAGGTCGACCAAGTCCGTCCTTGGTTTATGGCGTGCATCTTTGATATTGGGCATCCGTGTTATGGTCAATTGACACCTGTCAAATGAACCCGCTGACCATTATCACGTGACCATATCGCGGGCTCAAATTTAGAGCTCTTGCATCGTGGTCACGTAGGGTTTTTTAAAAGTTGACCGCTGACCAAGTTTGGGTTTCGATTGGATTGCGGGCTCAAGCCAGGTTAACTTTTTGTATTCAGGGCAGGGCTTTTCGGAAGCCGGTTAACGCTAACCCAGGAATAAAAGTTAATTGAACTGTAAATTTTTCTTGTATAAAAATGTTTTTCACTGCTTATGTTTTGTGTAGTTTGAGGTTATTCAAACTCAAAAGAGAAGGCCAAACAATATAAACAGAAAACCTCACCGCAAAGTTGCAAAAACCCAAATCAAATTTCTCGCTTATCCTGGGTTAGCTTAATCGGGCTTTGAAAAACCCGGCCCAGGAGCTCCGCTTTTTAGGCTTGGCTAAATCTATATGTTATGGTAATTATTTTCTTTTGTGTTTTGGTCATAGTTTTGTTGTGTTTTAATACATACGTACTTACATACATACAAATGTTTCTTAGTTTTAATTGGTTAGTAGCCTTCATGGTTTCTGGAATTTAAAATCCCTTTCTGTGAATGCAGTCTTCGCTGGTGAAAAAAATGGCCTTACTTCAATGGCTTTACTATTAATGAACAAGTGACATCAGGACAGTTCAGCGGTCTTCCGCCTGATAAATTTAGATGTTAGATGCACCAGCCATATGCAAGGTTAAAGGGAAGAACAATTTTATTTATTGTATGATCTAGTAGTGTTCTCGCTAATTTTCATGGTTATTTAGCTAAGTTCTGTTTTAACTCGGACAGGGAGGGCAGGCCTTGATACAATGTGCAAAAGACCACATGGTGCCACCAACATTAACGGTGACGTCGGGTTGCAAACTGCTGGAATGATCGCTCACGAAACTGGTCACAAGTGAGTCCTTTGTCATAATTAGCATTTCTAGATAGACTGTTTTCGTGCAGTTGTCTAGTCCGATTGACGCTTTAGCCATTTTACAGCTATCAGTTTGTTCTCCAGATCTCACTCCGCTTTCAATTCTCACTTGCTTTCACTGTATGGTTTTACCAAGGACGAACAGTGTATCGTGTGATGATTTGGTAGGAACTGTCATTTGATTGCGATCTCGTTCAAGGGTTAACACTGCAATTGTCAGTTATTAGATAGCCTTATCCAGACTAACTAATGTCTGTGTACAGCAAAGATTGGAAACTCAAACACACACTCACACTTTTCAATTGAAGTTACAAAATTAATACAACTGTAAATCGATCCTCTGGTAACATTGGGAGGTGGATCAGGTATAATCAGATTACTAGAAAAAAAAAAACAAACAACTAGAGAGGCAAAGAAAATATTGACATTACTTTTAAATTAGTTCTACGCTAGATAACTTATTAAAAGTACATACGACGTGAAAAGAATAACTAATATATACTAATAAACTTCACAGGAACACACTATTTCATATCCTACCTTTGTTTACTTTTTTCTAGTATGGGTCTTAAGAAGCACGATGGTGACAACCAGTGCCAGGGGGGTAGGTACATAATGTCTAGCTACCTCCCCAGTGGTATGGATGCCATGAGATGGTCGACCTGTAGTCAAGAAAAAATTCAAACATTTCTCAGGTAGTCACGCCATCTTACAAACTATTTTGATGACAAAGCGAAGTATTCGCTTTGAGTTAGTTATTTAACATCATCATAGTTAATTATCACAGTGCCCTTGGTGATAAATTAGAATTGAACCAAACGGAATTCATAATAAACCCTATTCAGATCAAACTTTTTGATCTTCTTCGACCGAGATGAGGGGGGAGGGGGTAGGGGGGGGGGGCGGAATCTGACTCTGTTCCTCCGTAACTCCAACAATGCATGTATATAGTTCGTCCAACAGTGTTCCCTTTGAGGTAAGGAACGTGCACGAGAAAATGACGTCGTTTTACTTAAGATTATGTCCTGATATCGTAACAGCCACCATCTTGGAAATCGTTAGAAACACTAAAAATGACGTAAAAGTTTTCAAAATCAGCGAATGTAAAACGTAAATGTAAAACGTATTGTACAAAAGCAAAATTTTGTTAATAAAAAGAAGAAAATTCCACATTTTGAATTTTTTTTTAAATACAGTTGCCGTGGAAACATGAAGTTCTGGGCAAAATGAAAAAATATGAATTTCAGGCAAAGTCATGAAGTATAGCAGTCTTCACAAAAGATTCAAACGTTTAAAAAGTCCGAATTCCCCCCTCAGTCAAAAAAAGGAGCCAAGATATCAGTAAATTTTAATAATGCTTTGAATTAGTTGATAATAATGCTACAACTAAAAGCGGGCTCACTAAGATATTGTTATGGGACAGGCAATCAATTTTAGTCAAGTAAAATGAATGAATTCAACATAAAATGGGATTTAAATCGAAGCTGAAACTTTGAATTAGATTACGAACTAATTGTCCCTAAGACATAAAGTTCCCATTCGTTGTGTCTATACTGCAAGATGGTAAAAGAAAAAAAAAGTTAATGTAAATCTTATTTTCATACACTTAGCTATACAAGCACTAAGCTTAGCTAGTTTACGGGCATGCCACTGAAACAAAGGAAACAAACATTTCAAATTTCGATGGTTTGGGTTTCAGGGGTTTTAATATTAACGATGTTAAATTTTACATCCATCATCGAGTTAAATTTGGAAGTTGCTTCTATAGAATAAAAGGTAATCACGTACTTTTTTAATATCCAATTTACAGTAGTATCCGCTCGAAGTGCTTGGATAACGAGCCACCCGCTTCGGACGTTCTCTCCACTCCTTCTCCTGACGTGGTTTTATCTCGACTGCCCGGCGAGATTGTAGACGGCGACACGCAATGTAAACATCAATTTGGGAAGTCATATTGGCGCTGGACCCAAGAGCTGGTAATGAACTATGCGAAACGCACACATTTTTCTTCTAAGTAAACCAGTAAAACATAAACAAGCGAATATTAAGGTTAAGAGCCGACGTTCGGCATCATCGTGACACCATTCTCAAGGCAAAGTGAATAAATTAATGGGAAGATTTGATTTTGACAGTTTATAAAATAATACATCATTGAAGTTAATTTGAAGCCGATTAGTTATAAAAAGTTCCACAAAAGGTTTACGAAAAGATTTCAAAATTATGTCAAATTAACTGTTAAATTTAAAGCTAAGAAGGATTCTAGCTTTTATGAGTGAATGACGGTAAGAACTGAGGAATATTTTTAAAAAATTGGCCACAAGGACCCAAAACCCGCTGTCATTTTTGTGAATCTTGTAAATCATTTAAATGAACGTCGAAGAAACTTGCTCAAAATTATAATTTCCGAGTCTTTGAAATATACACCATTCTTCATTCCATTCCTTTTGGGAAATTTTCATCTCCATGGCAAGTTAATGAAGTATTCCTCGCTTTTAAAAATAACAATCTGGTAAGTCATCACCTTAGAATTTTTAAAGAAGAACTTCGTTTCTGTTAACAGACTTAAACTGCGGCGAAGTCGTTCGTGTATGACATAAATGAAAGCTCAACTGTGATTTTATGAAACTTTGATTAGCGTTCATCGAAAACTCTTCTATATTCCACAAATATGAAATCATAAACCTAAAAAACAATGACTAAACCATCTCTGGCAAAAATCAGTCACAAGATTTGCCGCCCAACCGGTCAGCTTTTTGAGCTACTTGATTGGGCTATTTTAGACTTTTTACTCTAATTATTCCGGCCTCAATTTGTTCATGATGAGCTACAGATTAAAATAATAACGTGCCTTGACTGAGGAAGGACCATTGTTTGCAGATTATCCTAAGAACGATTCACAGCGATTTAAATGCCTTTGTAGCGAGAACCTCAAAAGGTGTGAGATTTCGCGTCCTCGATAAGCGAAATCTTTAAGCTTCCAGTACAATGACCGTCTTCCACAGATTTCTACCTTTATACTACATTTTTCCAAGAACTAACCAGATATACTTCAATTAGTTATCTAAGGCTGCCAACTGACGAAGTTTTAGCCAAATTGACTTTTTGACCGTGGCCACGATTACTTTGATTTTTACTGACATTTTAAAATATTTTTATTGTAATTCTAATTGTCTAATTTAATTTTCGTAGCTCTCTCTCCGTGACAATTATAGGGGCGAAATTATCTTTGGGGCAATGTAAAGTTCAGTCAATTACTTTCTGTTTGCAAGGGTACATGCTCTAGGAATAAATTTAGCTTGAGATGGATTCAATTTAAGCTATATATTACGAGGGGAGATTTCGAAACTTCCTTCCTTTGTTGTAACAGTTTTTCTTTTCCTTTTAAGAGTAATTGTGCCGTTTTGTACTGTACACCTGATGGGTATTCCCGCGAGAGTATCAATACTCCTGTTGCAGATGGAACAGCATGCGGGCCAAGGGATGTATGTTACACTCTTTACATATAAGCGAAAGAATCACTGTATTTTGTCTCAATTTCTGTTTTGAAATATCCTATTTTAGTAGAATTCTGCGAGCATACTATCTTCTGAAATGCTGCATTGTGATTGGCTAATCTTTCGCTCGTTTCAGTGTCCTGGGTACAGTGGTTGTAGTTGAATAAAATAGCGACGTTTTATCCTTTCGCAAAGAGTGGAGTGGAGAAGAGTGGAGAAGACTAAAAGAGGGACATTCAATTCATTTTAGTCCACTCGTTTACTTGGAGAAATAACTGGCTGTTATCCTAATCCAGCGCAGGCTACTGCCAGCGGTAACTAATGGCAGCTTCCTCAGTGGAAGTGTGAAACACTAGTAGATACCAGACCGTCGTCGTTAAAAAGCTGTCATTTATCGTTGTGATGGTAGTCTAGGGTTTGCAGACATAAAACAGGAGTTATTTGAGAAGCTACACAGATCGTCTTAGGTTATATAACTCTTCTCCTCATTTGCAGTTTGAATTATGTGGTGCCTCTGACAGGTTAAATGTTTTTGCTGTGCAGGAAACTAAAAAACGTGGTTTATCGTTTCGATCGAGTTATATGTAGATCAAAAAGCCTTCGAAGAAGCGAAAGCCATGTATTATACTGTCATAAGTTGTATTTTTGGCTCGTGTTGTTTATCGTATGCTCATACATGCCAGTTGTGTTTTCTGAAAGCAAAAAACAAGGGGGGAGGGTGGGTTGTTATTTGCTAGACGAACACTTTGTTTTCAGTCTTGGCTGACAGCTAGTTTGTTTTTTATTCTTGGTCAGTGGTGCATTAAGGGAAAATGCCAAGATAATGGACGTCCACGTGTTGATGGGGGCTGGAGCAAGTGGTCAGGCTACACCCCATGTACTCTCACCTGTGGGGGTGGGGTACAGTACAGAAAAAGAACGTGCACTAATCCAGCGTAAGTCAGTAAACAGCTTTAGATTACTAAATGTATAACTTGTTCGCTATGGACTGAATTAAAACAAACATAAAATAAGCTGTAGAATTACATGAAGAATGAGAAACGGATATGAAAGGTGACTAAGCCTGATATTTTCCGCCATCATGTCAATACTTTAATTTGAATTTGTAATTCAGTGAATTTGTCATGTAAATAAGGATATTCAAACAATGTACATATTAGTTTTTCTAGTTATCTCTGCTATTTATTTATTATTTTAACATTGATGCTGAAAAATCCTTTTCAGGGATTCTCAACAAAGTGTATGTACGTTATATAATGCGAATATTTCTGCTGCATGTGTTTTCCATCAGACCTAAGTATGGAGGCAAAAGCTGTCAAGGATCAAATATAGGTCACTGGCGGACCTGCAACTTTATGGTAAGCTAACGTCCGTCCGAAGTAGACTACATTATACTAATACTAATAATAATAATACTACTACTACTACTACTACTAATAATAATAATAATACCAGTTATCATTGGAGCACTTGGAGCTATCAAAAAGGGATTAGAAACTTATCTTGGGAGAATTCCCGGCCAATTAAGCATCAGTAAACTACAAAAGATAACCTTGCTAGGTACAGCACACATTTTGAGGAGGGTGCTATCAAGCTAAAAACTGGCTATCCCCTGGTGCCCAGGGACCATGGTTTGGTCTCGGCCCTAAGGACTCTAAGCAAACATTACGTGAGGACGATAATAATAATAATAATAATAATAATAATAATAATAATAATTATAAATATGGGTTATTGACCAAGCGTGAGGTCAAGATGGCTAGATATTGGCCAAGTTCCTCGACTCCGTCTCGGTCCATAAACTCGCAAAAAAAGAACGAGCAAAATACCCAGCCATCTTGACCAAACAAGCGTGGTCAATAAAGGATTTATTATATGGCTTTCGGGGAAATTTTTCTTGCGGGACGCGCCAGGTAGTCCCGAGCGGGCAAGATAGCTCCATCTTGCCCGCGCGGGTAGCCAACCGCAGCGCAGCATTTGATTCATCTTGCCCGCTCACGGAACTAGCCATAAAATAAGAAATAATAATATTATAACAACGCTATGAAAATAAGTTTCCCCGCGACATTTTCTGCTTGTACTGTGATCACTGTTATTTTTAAAGAGCTCGGATAAATCGGCAATCTCCACCATCAGTTTCTAAACCCACCAAGTCCCGACCTATATATAATAAAGTTGTCATGGCCATGTATTAAATGGATTTGTTTCTTTTTTAAAGCAATGCGTCAACGCGACATCCACGTACAGGCAAATGCAGTGTATGGCATTTGATGCAAGTTTTGTTCCCTTTTACAAAAAATCAGGCAAGATCTTTGACTGTGAATACTAATAACTAGGTATTAGGAAATTCATGATATTGACAAAGCCCAATCATACTGATGATTACGAAAGAAGTCCTGTCTCCTAACGTTGAGATTCTTTAGATTTACATTCAACTACAAGATATATAGGTATACATATATAAATAACAGGAGCAAAGAGCTGGTTTAGTTGGTCCAAGACATTTGTTTGCTACTCAGAATTTCATGCTTCTTCTGAAGCAATCATTGGGCAACTGCGTGACAAAAACGACTACAGGGAAAGATATTTGAAAAAAATCACAGCACATGATAGGTGTGGCACGTGGCGCGTCAAATGAGATGCTATAGCTAATTAGGTGATGACACTTTTCAGCAAAAGTTTCCTGGAGTGTCTAAAATAAAATATTTCTCTAACAAACACAAATTACATTTCTTTGCAACGTTCGAATAAGATCTAGCTTCTTTTACCTTACGCCATTGGATGCTTTACTCAATGAAAGAACGGCCATCGCAGATTATCAATATTCCGATCTGGTCTTTCAGGCTCCATATATGCTTGCTAAGCTCTGTGGCGTTTTTATACCTTTCCTTTCAAAATGAGTATATAGTATTTCTGTTTCGTAGTTTAATCACAAAGTCCGAAATATGTCGAAATAGTTGTTTGTGTAATGACTTCAGCCTGGTATCGTACTTTCCACGTTGCAGTTGCCATCCATGGAGCACATGTCTGGTTTCCGTACGTCAGCTACAATATTTTTCTTATCTTTGTCAGGATTTGCAGATTTGATGATTACAGCCTTGTTGAGAACAAATATAATTGATTTGACGTTATTCATGCAGCTCAAGCTTAATTTAAGAGTGTCTATATTATATATTTGAGTGAAGATTGTTTACCAACAATGCCCTTGAAGGACAGATCCAAAAGGATACTGCACGCTTACACTCACAGAAAATTGCAGTTTGTGTGGTGGGAGCAAACAGCGAACGTCCTCACATGTCAAACACATTAATATTAACATAAATATAAGTTTTCTATCTGTAGCAAATTCTACTGATGCTGTCAGGCCACTTAGCAATGTTTCGGTTTTATTTTCTCAGGTTTATTTCATTCTTAATTTCTTAAACTTCATTTTATCATGCTAAGCAGATCCCTGTGGACTAAACTGCCGGGTTGGAATTTTACTGCATGAGAAAGGACGTGTTAAAGATGGAACTCGAGTAACGAAGACGATGGAGGACCTAGATGTTTGCATAAAAGGGAAACCTGAGGTGAGGCTACTTTGGAATCACATCACAAGTTGAAGAAAAGGATCTCTGCAATGTTCTGAGTGAGCCCATATTTTTTCAAAACCTCTCTTGACGAGAAAAGACCAAAGATATACGTCTATCAATATAAAGATATCAAAGATATAAGTCTATCATTTGCTGTTGAGATGAACTTCTCAAACTCATTGATAATTTATCAAGTTTAAACAAAGAAAAACATGACCATGACTGTGGTTGAATATATGATTTTACGATTATATCTCGCCGTTTTCTCCGTAGTTTTAGTTTCAATTGAGAAGATATATCAAACATTCAAGTTCGTCAAAAATACTCCGTTGCGTGTTATATTTTAAACTCTCTTCTAGAGTAAATGCGAAATGTGGTCAAACACGGTCTCCAAGTTTGATACATTTAATTTACGTACATTTAACTTGTACTGTTGTTAATCAAATGTATTTAATACCATTCCCTAGGTTGTGGGCTGCGATCATTTGTTGCATTCGAGAAAAATAGCGGATCGTTGTGGTGTATGCGACGGAAAGGCCGACTCTTGTACTTACGAGATCAGCAGCTTTACAGGAAAGATCGCGAGTAAGTCAACGGTAGCTCCTTCAGCAAAGAATTGATTGTTTTCTTATGATTAAACACATGCACACCCTTTATACCTCTTTTTCCATACAATACCTTTTA
Organism: Orbicella faveolata; assembly: GCF_042242905.1. NCBI lineage: Eukaryota > Metazoa > Cnidaria > Anthozoa > Scleractinia > Merulinidae > Orbicella > Orbicella faveolata. The sequence goes on from NW_028301553.1 coordinate 1,485,287, forward strand.
ACAAACTCCTTTTGGGCTTTTGGCTAGTCTATATCTCTGTTAATATTCCAAGATGCACGTACTATTTAGGGACCGTCGAGATATTCACTTGTTCGCCGCTTAACTTCAACTGGACGTTTAGGGAGGAGTTAGGGGGTAACGTAGTCAATGCTTGGACGTCAGCGCGGGGCACGTTTGACCAATAGCATCTTGATTACGGGACGCAACAAAAACTGAGGAAATTGCATGTGCGGTCGCGACAAAGCCGGTTGAATAGACTTTACAAACATCGGGGGGCCTTGTACTGACAATTATGGTTCTCTCCGCTAAAATCCAAAACGTTATAAGAAGACACGCAGATGTTTTGAGAAATCAAGAAGGAGAAAGATTTATTTGATTAATAAAAAATGTTTCCTTTGATTTGAAAAACAACACATTTGAAAGACAACAAGTTTCGTTAGTAACGTACGTTGTACGACTGGAATGCTGTGACTCGTGGGGCAGCAAACTTACAAGTGGACGTTAAAAGTAAGGAGGTCAAGTAGGCATTCAATGGGGAACAGGTTAACGTGTCCACGACCCCTAACATGGAAGTTAAATTAATTTCTTTGCAGATATCCGCGAGTCAGCTTTGATAACAGAACTGCCTCCTGGAACATCTTACGCCTATTTCGAAAAAAGAGCTAGGAAAACATACAACGTAATAGGTCAGTAATACTAGAGGGTGGGAAAGTTAAACCGCAAGCTAAGACGACAGATGGGACAAATTGTATCACCAAAACTAATTGAAAAATACTTATTAAGCAAAACTGACACTTGCATGTTATTACTCAAAGTAACCTTTTATTCAACAATTAGATTCTGAGTTCGGGATTTCTATCACGCGATAGATGACGAGGGCCCGAGTCAACTATTACGCACAGAAATCGAGAGCGAATAATCTAATTGTTTTAGGATAAATCTATTACTCGCCCAAAACTTAAATCTTCTTCACAGAAAAAAAGGGGCCGTCAGTTTGTCACTGACGAGGGCACGCTACTGGGCTACTCACTATCTACAGCAGAATAGATAGTGACTAGCGTAACCAATCAGAGAACGACATTCGTGATGGAACGCTAGTAGATTTACTCTAAATAACTAACAGTATATTCTCAATAAAAATGTGACCTAAAATACTCATAAAATATGTACTTTAGAAAATTATCAGTTGTGTTCAAAACAAATGCAAACTGTCTTGTTAAATATTCCTTGGGTATGGTATCTATCTCTGGGAATCTTTCTTTTTCAAAGCTTACCTTCTGGAATTTTTAACAATGCATTTCGTTGTTATGTAGGTATTCAGGATGTGTATGGAAAATACCTCATCAATGTCCCTTATGTCTATTCTAAAACTATTACATACGCTGGAGCTAAGATTATCTACAAGCACCAGAGCACGAAATATAAAGATGTACTTGAGATACGTGGACCAACCAATGAAGCACTCAGAGTCGTGGTAGGATACTGATGTTTTTTTAATTAAATTCGTTAAAAATTACAAATTAGGGATGCTACCCAGTCAGTTAGTTTATCGCCGGGAAAGTGAAATCTGGACTACTAGGACCAAGGCATTTTAAGTTCAGTTTATTAAACTACTCAGCTACCCTTTCTCCTAACTACGTCACTTACTATAGCTGAAATTTAATTTATAACACTTTTGTCACTATCCCACTCGCCCACTCGGTCAAATTCTCAATGATTTATGCATGGTGAAATCAAATATCGTAGAGTGCATCGTAAATTTGTGTAGGTGCCACAACCGTGATTTAAAATTAATATATCTGTTTGTTCTTAATTAGTTTCTACGGGTAAATGAAGAGAATCAAGGTGTAGACTATGCGATAAAAAGGCCCCTCCTACCTGGTGAATCTTTGAATCTTTCCTACAAATGGATGAATATGACGGATTGGTCTGACTGTTCCAAAGATTGTGCAGGAGGTAAAAGTTATCTACACCAGACTTAATACAGTTTAATATCTTTATGGTGTCGGATTAAAGTAAAAAGGTGCTGGTGCCAGTGGTTTTGGAGGGTTGGACGCAGGGTCCATGTGAAGTCGATAGGCGGACTTGTGTTTTAAGAGTAAGGGCTACGCAAGAATGGCGCATTTTTTTCAAATTTGTTAGTCAGTTAAATTTTTTGTACTAATTCTTTACTAGCTAATCAGTGTTATGGCTTAAAGCTGCAAAATCTTAAGAAACGTAACTGTCTTTTGTCTTGGATGAGTTAGTGGGTCTGAACGCGGTCGTTTCCTATCCTACACAAAACAGATATTTACAAGTAGCGCTGGCGATCCTATTGATTGAAAAAATATGTTCCATCGCAATATACTACGAACAACGTTTTTCTTTATTGTTGTTTGCGAGATTGATGTATCAAGTGTGGTCTTAAATCTTTTCTGGCATTTAATACTCCTCGAACTCAAGAATTTTAAATAACTTTGTCGTTATTCCTCATTCTAATCTGGTAAAAATGGTTGTGACATTAGTACAAGAATAACTTACCCCTTTGCAGTAATACCTGTGTAACATCACTACCAATCATACCATTCAGCGATAGGTTAAATTTAATATAGGTATACTACTATAATAGGGATTTGCTTCTTAAATTTACTAACAATTCATCTCGTTACTTTAAAAGGAAAGGAGTATTTCATTAGTCATCACCAATGAAGGTTTCCAAAGTCGCGAATTTCCGATTTTCGTTAAAAAAGAACTTATTTAGCTTTATTTCACTTCTGGTCGTGTTTTCTTGTGTCTACACTCCATGATATGGTTGTTTGGGAGCAGAGCATATCAAACTAGTCTCGTGTCAAATCATTTCATTCAGAAGAGAATGTGACATTTGTCCTATTTGATCGATCCCCCTTGTTTTGTTTCTTCAGGTGTTCAAGAGCGAGACGTCCGTTGTGTTTTAACAAGCGATAGAACTGTCGTATCTGATGAAGCCTGTGACTTATTAACCAAGCCACCAAGCTCTCGGGAATGCCACATGCAAGTCTGTGCACCCATGTACGTAATAAGAATTTCTTTAACTGACTTTAGTTCATAAACTTTCCAGCAAATAAACGACAATTTTAGAAAAAGTAGAAGAAGAAACGGAGATAACCGCAGACCTACTGGGCCAGATATTTAGCGCGATCTCATTGTTTAAAGTAAAGAAACATGTTCTATCGCGATATGATACGCGGGAAGCTATGCTTTACATGTAATTTTTTGGGAGATGGATGCATCAAGCGTGGTCTTGAGGTCTTTGTGGGTTTTAATTCTCACCTAACTCAACTATTTTGAATGAGCCCGGGCAAATGACATGTAGAAGTAACTTGTACCAGAATAGTCACTAGGGTACCATTACGTATAGGTCTAACGGGCCCTAAATATTGATATCCTTTAGCATGTGGGTTGTAAGGTATCTGAGAAATTTCATCAAAAATGAACTCTTCAGTTCCAGGTGGTACGTTACAAACTGGTCACCTTGTTCTAAGACTTGCGGCCGTGGAAGTCGGACACGAAATGTCATTTGCAGACAAGAAGTTTCCTCTACGGAGACCATAGACGTACCAGAGTCTCAGTGTTCAGCAGATACTAAGCCGAGTCTTGCTTCAGTTAGCGAAGTCTGTAATGAAATACTTTGTCCTGCTGAGTGGATTGTTAACTCAAACTGGTCCATGGTAAGGGCACAGAAGCCCAAAACTGGGTAAATCAATTTTCTTTATTAAAGCTAGGTCGCTAATGAAAAAAATATCACTTTAAACATTGGTAACCCGGCTACGCGGGTCGCTGGAAGACTATCACAGCAAGGTAGTTTTGGTAATATGAAAGGTGAATTGATCAACCGAAAGGAATCGAACCCATGACCTTCCGAGCACCGGGCGGGCGCTCTATCCTCTGAGCTACGAGAACTCATGGATAGCAATGCTGACTGAGTTCAGATGTGACAGGCGTCCTGCATACTACTAGGATCCCCACTGTCGAGCTATTCGCATTGGTCATGTTGCGTTGAATGCTCTTCATAAATTTGATTATATCAGTTTAGATGATACATCGACCAAGATAAAGTCTTTCATCCTATTCCAATTAGTTTGTTAAGAGCTTCTCCCAGAGAGACCGGAGAAGACTTGGAAATGACGGCTGGCCGAGTTTTCTAAAAATCCACACACAAAGTCCTCATGCAGACTTTATGTAAAATGCCAAAGTTTCAGTTTGTTTTCCACCCGAGTTGTGGAAATCAAACCCATGGGGGTCCTGTGAGGTTAATTTTCGATCAACATCGAAGCACTTTACAACAACTCCTGCACAAAGTAAGAAGCAATTTCAAACAAAACTAAAGTCATCTAAGTGAAGCCAAATGCTTACACGTCGGACTACCGTGCGGGAGGTCTCGGGTTCGAGCCCCAGACCGGACCAACACTCAGGGTCTTAAAATAACTGAGGAGAATATGCTGCCTTTGCAATGACATCTGCAAATGGTTAGATATTCTAGTCTTCTCGGATAAGGACGATAAACCGTAGGCCCCGTCTCCTGCATCTTCACTGTTATGGTCAGCAGGGGACGTTAAAGAACCCACACACTAATCGTAAAGAGCAGGACACGAAGTTCCCGGTGTTGTGGTCTGGTCTCTGCCCATTGTGCTGTTGAAATGCTCGGAGACATTAGCTGTTAAAGCTACTCTACAATCCGAGGGTAAATAAAGTATACTACTACTAGTGCTACTACTACTACTACGCTTTTATAGGTATAAATATTGGCTCGAAAGAATATTTCTCTTGGTTATACTATTAATCAGAATGTTGGCCTCCTCTGTCATTTCAAGTATCACCTGTGCCTTAATGATTAAACATAGTAATTAAGTAACCAAAAGTTCATGTAACAGATGTTGATGGAGTTAATATATACCTTCTCCTCTCCTCGCAAGTGTTCGACCTCGTGTGGTGCCGGCATCATGACACGTCAAGTGGTCTGTCAACAAACTGCCGAGAACGGTATAACATCAACTGTATCGGACTTGGCATGTGCTTACGTCCGCAATAAACCAGTCACTGAAATATTGTGCAGCGTAAACATACCATGCCATGTTAACGCGAATATTGAAGGTATGGATATCAAGTACTCTATAAAACCAATACAGATCTAGACAATCGCGAATTTAATTCGTTGGTAAAATATAAGTTCATTTTTTACTAGGCGTCGTCTTCGGCGCGTCGTCGTCTTCGGCGCGTCGTCGTCTTCGGCGCGTCGTCGTCTTCGGCGCGTCGTCGTCTTCGGCGCGTCGTCGTCTTCGGCGCGTCGTCGTCTTCGGCGCGTCGTCGTCTTTGCTTTACCCTATTTACTCAGCTATAAATTAAAATTTTAGTTTTAATGAACGATATTGTTGTTGAACGGCGATATTTTTTATGACGTAATGCTTTCGTCTTAGTTTCAGCTGCGTGATTTTATTACAGGTATGATCTGTAGTCCAGATCCTTGCCAGAATGGTGGAACTTGTAATGGTAACTCGGTGGATAGCCCATGTTTATGCCTGACCGGTTTTACTGGTTCCTTTTGCGAAGGTAAAATATTTAAGTGGAAACCATCTAGCTAAAACTTAAGAATGAGACAATTCTACTCGCTTTTCTAAGTTTGCGAACGAATTTCTATAAATCCCTTGCATAGTAACATCCAAACGGCATCGAATCCGCGTTTGAAGTTATATATGTTACCAAGACAAAATGAAGGATTAGAGAGTTAATATCCAACAAACATTAAGCCCCGACCATACGATCGCAACATTTCAACGCAACATGTACATATCGCAACATTGTTGGGCCCAACATGTTGTCCGCGTTTGGCCACCCTGTTGCGACATGTTGCGACATATTGGTTGTTGCAATATGTTGCGACATATTGGTTGTTGCAATATGTTGCGACAAACTGTTGCGATCGTTTGGCCGGGGCTTTAAGCTTTAAGATCTTATTCCTACGGTTATCTCTGTCAAGTTATTTTGAGATCACTCACGCCTTTAGAAATTAAATCTAAGGAAGGTCGAGAAATAGTCAATCTGTGTGATACTCACGAGGACAGCTCAACCGGCTGAATACGCATTTTCATCTTCCACGAAATCATCTACGTTACGCGCTTTGTACAATATCCGCTGTGGGGACTAAATACAACATCTAAAAATAGCTAGAGGAAGCTTACCTTGTGATTGCCTTGCCCCTATTGGGGATTGACTCTCCTCCCCTTCAGCCTCTCTTGACGTTATGCAGTTATTTCTCATCTTCAGTACTTTACTTTTTAGCTAGCTGTATCGAGTGCTAATTTGTAGAGGTATTGAACATTAGTGCGTGTCTTAATATACGGGTTATAATAGTAAGAATTTGTTTTATTTTATCGTCTTATAGTGAAGCTCAACCCGTGTGACAGTAGCCCCTGCGCAGAAGAAGAAATTTGTTCTCCTGAAATAAATTCACCTCTTGGATACACTTGTCAAGGTAGTCAGAATACGCAAGATTACTATGTTCTGAGCAAAGTATTTATTTTACGGGAAGAAAACCAAAAAAAAATGTTAGGTTCCAGGCAAACGTCTTTAACGCAAATACGCTCGGTTACAATTTTTTTGAGTCATATGAAATATCATAAGAGTTTTGAGGAATCGCTTCATGGGATTGTAGGATCGTGGCAGTCGCTGGGTTCTTTATTTTTTTTTTCCTGATTCTACGAAGAATCACCAAAAGGGTTAGGAGATAGTCAGCTGCCGTCAAACGTCAAACGTCACCGCGAAGTAAAAAATGAGACTGATCAGCTCCCCTCATTGGTGGAAAAGAAAGAAAATTAATTTGGCAGAAACATGCTCAAAGCTTTACTTTCTCTCTTTTTTTTTCTTTTAGAGCGGGTTTATCCTTGTGACAGCAGTCCATGTTACAATGATGGGACATGTGTAAACGACCTTCAAAATGTTTCAAAGTACCACTGTCAGTGCCGTCCCTGGTTGACTGGGAGTAATTGTGAAGGTGGGCTATGAGCTTTTAGTATGATAGACTGCAGATATGCAAGGCAAATGACAGTGACTTCTAAATTACGAATAAACTTTATGGACAGCTTCGCCAAAAATATTCTAAGCAGTTAATGGGAGCAGGTCAACAGTATAGTTACAGGTTAATGATATATATTGAAGTTAAGGCTTGGTTACAAGATAACAACACAGTTGTCCTAGAGATTATGGCCTCGAATACCTAATTGTTCCTTATTATGGCCTGGTGTGTCCTGAAGCACAGATTAATGGTTCTGGTTTCTACATACAGTGCATTGTTTTTCCCCACTTAGAATACTTATTAACGGCCACCAAAGCATGTATCTGCGGGACTCTTCATTTACACCAACAAAATAATCATAACTTTTGCTGGTTCGACTCCTAAATTTGATCATTAAATTACAATTACTTTTTCTTTCTCCTGGAAGTTTTGACGAGTGCGTGTGAAAGTAATCCGTGCGTCAACAATGGTTATTGCAGTAGTGATTTAGCTGTTGATCCATCTCAGTACAAATGCGCTTGCAGTGCTTGGTTCACTGGCAAAAATTGTGAAGGTGAGAGTAAATAATTGTTCTTAAATGAACCATTTTCGTAAACGTTTTCATTTCTATTAATCTATTTACTGATTCGTTTTTCATTTCTACATGCTCTTAAAATACTAATTACCTATTATTGTGCATATGGCATTTTGACACGTATGACATGTATACATGATATGTATATGGAATTTTGTACGAAGTGGGCAGCTCTCATTCAAACCTCCTACCCACACCAAAAAGAAAAGAGAAACTAAATGTAATACAATATTGTGCAGCGTTGTTTCCATGCGGGAATAAACTAAACCAACGGTAATGTCTACTTCGAACACAGGAAGACCAAGCTTAGTATGTGACTGCTGTGACTAAAGGTTGTCAAATGAGCGCTTTATAGACTTTTTATGGAAAATTTACTTAAGGCCAACTAAATAAAGCTATAAATGTACAAATAAACTTCACTCACCTCAACATAGGGTTGTCTTTGTACCTTTGATGCAATTTGGGTGCAAATTATGTCCATTTTAGACGGGTTTGGAGCTTACGAAAGTTTCCGATGTCGTTTGTTGGGGTCTCTTTCCATAAAGCGAAGCTGGTGTTTCGAATTGAACAAGGAGATAGCAGAATATAACATGATCGCGATCACGCTCCAACGGCCATAGTCGCCAAAAGAGGCGAGTGCGTGGGGGGATATTACTGACATTCATGAAACATCTCAGCCTAAAATCGCGGTACGGTCGCCGTGACGAGTTGATGTGGATGGGGAATTTATTTGGCCTTATGGCTGTGGTGTCTTAAGGCGATTCCGTACGTTGCTTTGTGATGTGGGAGCGAGGCCTAGGTCGCACCGAGTCACCGGCATTGCTTCGCTTTATGAACAAGGCCCACACTTTCAATTAAAGTGCAGTTGTGAAAGAGTGCTTGCTTGTTATTATTCCATGCAGTTCAAATCTTTCCATGCGACAGCAAACCGTGTCTTAATGGCGGAACATGCAGTAATGATCCTCACATTACATCAAAGTATCACTGCCAATGTCCAAATTGGTTCATAGGTGACAGATGTCAAGGTAACCCTTTTTTTTTTTTTTTTTGTATGCTCTTTTAAATTACCCTAAGATAAGTATATCCATATACACTAAACCCCTTACAACACTAGCAAAAAAAAAGCTAACTACAGGTAAAGTGATGCAATATTATTTTATAAAGTGCAAACACAAAGAAGGCAAAGACCTTTCCATGTTCTTGCACTTGACTGTGCATTTCGTGTCATTAACCACCTGCATCTGCATCAAGCCACGCGTTACCAGTCGGTGACTTTGCTACCTCAAGTTCTTTGCTACTGTCTCACACTTGCAAACATCGATGGAGCAGATACTCAGTTATCTCAGAGATTCTCAGTAGAATCACCTATTTTACAACAAAGCTACTACTGCGTTCAGCTTTCGCGTTGGATATTCGTTTATAAAAATGTCAATTTTAGCAGGAAAGAAGGGGTGAATTTTGGCAAAAGACGTCAGGGCACCTACCGCACTCCACTACTCTCTAATTAAAGCTAGCTAAACTGACATAAATTGAACCTCAGATGTTTTTCTTTATTACATGCATCATATTCACTGATCGAAAGAAATTGAACTTCTTGCATTTCTTTAGTTGCACAAACCATATGTGATGTTGACAATCCATGCGTTAACGGCGGAACTTGTAACAGCACTTCCGATAACCCCGCACAATACTCGTGTGAATGTGGCGATTGGTTCACTGGAAAAGACTGTGAAGGTAATTTAAAACTTACCCAACTAGTATTTTGATTGGTCTGTTTTCCCTTGTCCTTTTGAGTGAGCATATCAGTTTAAGACCGTTGTAATTTGAAATGCTTGGGCTGGTTTCTAAGGCATAAGATAATAATTAAATCAATTTATGAAAAAAAGAAACACGCTAATTATTAATCAGTATAAACAAAATTCCTTACAAAGATAGAAATTTTTTTTTATTTCAGTTCGAATCTTTCCATGTGACAGTAAGCCTTGTGTTAATGGAGGGACTTGTACAAATGATGACGTAGATGTTTCATTATATCACTGCCACTGCACAGGCGGATACAGCGGCAAAAACTGCCAAGGTATGTTTCGTGTATGAACTGTTTACATGATGCGGTCATGCTTTGTTATCTAAAACAATTGTTTATTGTATTATTTTTTTCGTTTAGGGCAATGGTAAGAATCGTACGGTGAGATGCATATCTCCCCATTCTTGGCCCCAGCCCCTTGTCTTTCTTGACAGGGTGCCGTTCCTCATGCGCAAAACAGAAGAGCTCTGGGGTCGAGAATGATATCACCCCGTCAAATAATCATGATGGCTGGCAATAAATAAATATACAAGACTGGTTAACTAACTTTCGGAAAAACACAGAAAATCGATTCTATAATACGTTGACTTAGTACAATTAACACAATTATCATGTTAGTTTACGAGAAAGTTTGGGACGGATATGTTGGTTTTCTAGTTTATTTCAGTAAGTTTGTCCCGAAACTAAAGATTATGATCATGAGAACTAGCTCACAAAGCTGTACGTGATCTCTTTATAGTGGCAGAAATGTGGTAGTGAGAAACAATTTTCTCGTTTTTCTCTTTCCCTTTAGTTCCTTCTTTCACGAGAATCGCCTGCTTCAATATTGGAAGCAATCTTCTATCCGATGTGCTCGGTGACTTTAAAAATCTAGTCAAACAGGGTAGGTCTAAAGAATCAATCAGCGCATGCGCTGAGTTGGCCTTTGGTAGAAGCTACAAGTTCTTTGCACTAGGATTTAATGGCATATGTCGGTCAGGGCCGAATGCACGGCAACAGTACCACATCAAAGGCTCGACCAAAGAAATTAACTGTCCGAATGGCATCGGCATCGACAAACGTATCGCTGTCTTCACTTTTGGTAAGTTCGCCTCTAGAAACATGAACTGTGATATTCAGTTACTAGATATTAGGTAACAATAGCAACAACAATACACATTTTATTAGCAAAATATAAGAACTCTTAGTTACGATGAAAAGATAATTGAAACAGAAAATTAGGTCAATTCACCCCGAATAACTAAAAGCTTAAATTCGTCAACTTGTTGTTTTGCGTATATTCAATATTCCTGGGGGAGGGGGGGGGGGGTGGGGGCATTTCGGAGAGGAAAATGGTACCAATTTGACTATCCCAATTGGTACCCAAGTAGTACAATTTTTATGGGCTGATATGGACCCACGGTTTTAAATGTGTTTAATTGTGGGCTGAAAAAGATTGTTCATAAGGCCAAACTGTGCTCAAGGACTCGACAATAGACTGGATCAGACTTTGAGTACCCGTGGCACAATTGGCGCTATGAACAGAAACAGGTCAGCGTACCGCCATTGATTTTCCTCTTTTTTAACTCCTCGTATAGAATTGCTTCCAGAACGGAATCCTCTGGGTTGCTTTAAAGAGAGAAAAAATGACCGACTACTTAAGATCAAGTTCGGGAGTTTTGCGAGCTCGTACAACGCGTCAGATCCAAAAGCGACAGTAGTCAAATGTGCGCACCTCGCGCGCGACATGGACTACGAATACTTTGCCGTTCAGGACTTTGGTGACTGTTGGACAGATACAAAAATAGTTGACAGCTATGACAAGTATGGGAAGGCCCTTCCAGAAAAGTGTGTAAGAGGGGTGGGTGCATCCTACACTAACTTCATGTATCGACTGAGGCCTGCATTCACTGGTCCAAATGTGTGCGACACCTCGCCGTGCAAGAGCAGAGGAACATGTGTGGTGCATTTCAACGATCCTGATAGATACTACTGTGAGTGCGGCGACTGGTTCACTGGAGATAATTGTGGTGGTAAGTAAAAAGCAGCTTTTGCACAACACATCCACGCTGAGTTTTACTCCAAGTGTGTTGTTGAAATGTACTTAATTCTACATTCCGATCAAATGCCAGCTTACTGCTTAAATTTCAAACGCTTTAGTTTCGATCGTTTTTAATGCTGTTATGGACATGAATATTAACTGAGTTACTGTGTTACTTAAGGCTGGTTTTCACTAGTGACGGAATTGAATGGGATCAGATCAACTTTTTTCTGATTCCGCGTACCATTGCGCGTCGCTCATGATCCAGTGAAAACTAGATTGTCGGAGTCGGAAGAACCAACCAATCTCAATGCTACATCTCAGGAATTGTGATTGGTTTATCCTTGGGCTTTCTTGGGTTTAAGATCCTGGAGAGTAAGAATCAAATAAATTATATCATCGAGAAAACTGTGAGAGCAGGTTGATTTGTAACAATTCTCGCTGATAGTTCCAGGATAAATTTTTCTTTTATTGTTACAGTTCAAATTTACCCATGTGACAGCAGTCCCTGCCAAAATGGCGCCACTTGCAGTAATGATGCTAACGACATTTCCAAGTACAAGTGTCAGTGCCGAGACTGGTTTACTGGAGTAGACTGTGAAGGTAATCAATCAAAGAAAACGTACAACCTCTCATGATAATGAGCAAAGGTGTTAGTTACTAAAGAAACTATTGGTCTGCGTCGACGAGCAAGTCAAGCACTTAGTTATTTGTCAACTTAAAGGTTGTAGAAGAAAATTAACCACCGTGTGTGTGTGTGTGTGTGTGTGTATATATATATATATATATATATATATATATATATATATCTGGATTTATGAAAACGGTGTTAAAGACTGAATCAAGTGTTTTTTGATTTATTTGCTTTTTTCATTTTTTTTTTTCTGCTTTCGCTATGACAGCAACTTGTAAATCTTACCTAGCATGAAATGTAGAAACTCCCTGCCGCATGTTTCATTTATTTAGGTATTTTTTTTCATTGTTTATCGACCCCCCCCCCCCCCCCTTTTTCAATTTGCGCTAAGTTTAGCCCAGGCTACACTCGTCTGAATTCAGTTCGCGCGGTGACTCTGACAAAGAGCGACCGATTAGCGTTCTGTAGTTGCTGTCTAAAGGAAGTCTGCCCGAGGACATCATTAAGTCCAATGAAGGCCCAAGTCTAACGATTTGCTAGTAAGCGTCGTCCATTATCGTACGTGAGGCGGGCCTGAGGAGATGTGTAAACTGTACGGGTCACATTTAGTCCCGTAACAGAAGGCCGTTTGCCCTGTGGCGATAATGTTGTGCTTGCTTTAGACAGCAAAACTCTTTAGCCACATCAATTTAGGGCTTAGACGTGCAATGGACTAGACATTTCTAGCTGCTGTTGGCGTCATTTGCTTTGAACTTTGATGTAGCTAAAAATCTGTTGAAATCTGGATGTGCCATTCCGCGCTCGACAAAATTGAAGTACATCCGGGACATTGCTATTTGCCAGCAAAACATGGCCACGAGGAGAGAGAAGAACATGAGTTCAAGCGCTGATCGTGAATAGAATTTCCTTGTTTTATCAATTTTAGGCGTTCTCGGCTTAGCTAAGTATCAGAACTGTCTGTGATTCGCTAGCGCGGAAGAAATTTATTTGCGTGGCTTCCGGGCGATAATTGACGTAACGACAACATGTTGAGTGTTCGCTTACTGCTAACTATGGCCTAGTTTGTCTGAATTTCAATCGATTCTCGATGTAGGAAGCTCTTGTTCAGTCCATTTAGGACGATGCAGGCCTTTAGAAAGCAATAGATTGGCTCTCCGCCGCGGTTTTGATATCTGTACGTTCGTGTTGATTTAGACTCCAATTTCATGTTAAAAGCACTCTTAATTAAATTGTACAATTCATGATTCAACGAAAAGACGGTGAATTTAGTCTTCCTGGCCTCAAAAGGCATACAGGAGAGTTATTTGCTGCTATTTGAGCTACGATAAGCCTCGTGGAAAGCTAGCTCTGGGACAGAATAGTAGCAAGATTATCAGTGACAAGTCAAATTCTATGGCTATGTTTTTGCGAATCCGGTCAGATATTGAGATGAAATGTCACGTAACGGCTACTTTTTGGCTGAAATATAGAGGTAAATAACCGATTCCACTGCTTACCATGCTCTTGTTAGCATGACTGGCTAATTTAACCCACAGTAAAGACATAGTGAGGTCATTTAGGTGAAATCGCAGAGGTTAAGCCTGTCTAAATTAGTGCCGCGGCGAACCAAATGATCAATTTAAGCTCTAATTTAGCTTTGTTTGGCTCGTTCGACTCATTTGCAGCGACTTCAAAGGCTTGTATAGGCATGGTATGGACTCTGTTAAGAGTACACGAGGTAGATAGCACTCTCGGTGCGACATAGCCATATTTATGTACATTTTCTAACCGATTTTCCAAAAACATGCCCGCTATTTTGGTGCAAAGTCTTAACACGGTTTTCATAAATTCAGACATATATATATATATATATATATATATATATATAAAGTTAAAAATTTAAAAATTTATATATATATATACTTCTTGAACTTGAACTTGAACAGAATAAATTTATAGAGCGCTCGACTCTGAGAGGAGCAGTGTAGATAATAAACAATATATATATATATATATATATATATATATATATATATGTAGCGAGATCGTGAAGCTGACACTTTGATTAGTAAAGGTTGGAAACGTCAGCTTCACAAACTCGCTACGTACGGCGGTTAATGGACCTTTTACCAATGTCGGGCGATATCAACAATTCTTCGTAGTGTTATATAAACATCAAATTACCTTGATAGATCAATTAATCATGCCGAATTTAGTTTATTATTTAGTAAATTTGTCAATTTACGTAAGAATCCGTTACAATTTCATAAAAATACAGGACCCCAATTTTGGCAATTTTTGCAAACAAACGTACGCCAGGGAGGCAAGTGTTACCCCGGATTCCCTTGGAGATGATTTCAGGACATTATTTTCAGTCCAAGGAATTACAATTCACTGTTCTATTTAAAAACGACAGTTTTATTTTCTCATTATAAATATAAATACTAACAATTACTGAACAAATATTTTGAATGTCACAAGTTGTTGGAGTGAAGGTTTATCCCACAAAGGAGACCAAACTAGTTTTTCCAGTGTAACAAAACTCTTATATGTAACAGCGTTATCTTTTGATTTCCCTGTTAGTTGCTCAAACAATCTGTGATACTGATAGCCCCTGTTTGAATGGTGGACATTGTTCAAGTAATACAAGCAGCCCGACACACTACACTTGTGACTGTGGAGATTGGTTTCAAAGCAAAAATTGTGAAGGTATCGTCTTTGTTTTTCTCACTTATACTGAGGTTCCATCAAGGCCGAAGGTAGCTCGTTTGAAAAACTGCAAAAAATTGAAAAAACCGCGACCTAAACAACCCTCTAAAAATCAATTAATGTGACCAGTAACTAAACACCTGTCTGTACCGCCGTTATAGACGTTATATGTAGCATGAAGCGACAAGGAGTACTTCTACTGCCCCTGTATGGGGTGCTATAATCGCAGGGTTACCCTCAGCATTAAATTTGGCGGCACTCATTTATACACCTATGCTGGGTTGATCGAAAGCCAGTAAACGCTAACCCAGGATTAAAAGTTAGCCGAAATATCATTTTTTCTTGTATAAAAATGTTTTGCAATTCTTATGTTTTGTGTACTTTGAGATTATTCAAGCTAAAAACTGAAAGACAACAATATTAGAAGAAGACCTAACGGGAAAAAAAATGCAAAACTGAAATCAAAATTCTCAACCCAGCCCTGGGTCGAAATACGTGCTGTGAGTGTCTTGCCCAGAAACACAGCACAATGTTCACGGCCAGGGCTCGAACCCGAACTGCTCAAGAGAGGTGAACAAAGGCTAATTTAGATGTTTAGAAGGCAATACATTGACTGTGATGAAACAAATCCGCTAAATCCTGACATTTTAAACCTCATAATCTGCACTTCTTTGTGTTTGCAGTTCAAATCTACCCTTGCGACAGTAAGCCTTGTGTTAACGGAGCCACCTGCAGTAATGATGACCAAGATGTTTCATTATATCACTGCCACTGCACTGGCGACTACAGTGGTAAAAATTGTCAAGGTACGAAAGTTTTCTAGCGGGGAAACTTGTCAAAAGAAAAGAGCAACATAATTAAAGAGATACACTTTGTTATAGGAAATCAACACTCGCGTTAATAAAGGTAAACTGATTAACATGAATCGAAAGAAAAATAACTGCAATATGACGGAAATTAACGCGAAAGAAGTGTAAAATCTCAAAATCAGGGAAATTAACGCAAATTATTTCACAAGGAAGCATACTTTTTTCAAAGAGAAGAGGAAAATATTTTATAATACATTTAATTAATATTCATTTTACATTTATTTTTAACTCTATTGTAATAAAAATCCGAAATTCTAGTAATGATCTCGGTATTGCCCCTAAACGTACGTAGCGGTTAAGCGAAGATTTATGACCAAGCCATTCATAAAATGGTATAACGTGGTATCAAAAATTTGGGACGTGAAAAATGGAAATGAAGGTCGCGGAAATTAACGCCCCACTTAATCAATGACGCTGAAATTACCGTGACCAAAAATAATCCCCGCTAAAATTAACGCAAATCATTAACGTTAATTACATGAAGCGTTAATTTCTTATAATATAATAAAATAATTAACATGCTACATTGTAGTTTCTTTTGGCCCTTTTTCCTATAAACTTCCTGACACTAAAGTGTATTTGGAAAGGCTCCACACTTTATTCTAGTAATATACGGCCTTTCTGCGGTTCATTTTGTTGTCAAAACAACCTTTTTGAAATGTATGCGGCTGGGAAGCTTTTGACACAGTGCTCTTAGAGGTTGTCAGCCATGACGTCATTTACTGTTTTGTTTGTTTGCTCGTTTTTTTTTTTTTTGTTTGTTTGTTTGTTTGTTTTGTTGTTGTTGTTGTTGTTGTTTTTTTATCAAGAGGGATGAGTAGCAGTAGGTAAAGGTAAAGTGTGCATACGAGCCAAGTGGCCCATCAGGCCGGAGCTTATCCCGGTTTCTGCAGCATGAAGCGACTAGGAGTATTTCTACTCCCCCCTGGATGGGATGCTAGTCCATCGCAGGGTTACCCCCAGCATTACGTTCGCCGGTACTCATTTATACACCTGGGTGGAGAGAGGCACTGTGAGAGTGAAGTGTCTTGCCCAAGAACACAACACAATATTCCCGGCCAGGGCTCGAACCCGGACCGCTCGATCCGGAGACGAGCGCACTAACCATGAAGCCACCGCGCCTCCCAAAGTAGCAGTAGGCATGGATTAATTATTCTTTAGGCTACAGCTACATTGTCGATATGGGATTATCAAGGAAGAATATCTCTTGTTTTACTCTTTCTAAAAGTATAAGAGACAGACCTACAATAACTACAGGTATACTTGAATAGAAAATCAAAAGTAAGAGCAGAAAAACAAACGAAGTTAGAGGTAATCGGATAATCGTTTTTCAAGCTGGACTTGGTGAGTGTCTATTAACGCTTGAATATCTCAGACAAACTACTTGTAACTAATGAGCCAAACACATATTTTCGATTTAACGATTGCATGATGTTTCCTTTGACATCTTAATACACATTCCACTCGTTTAACCATGAAATATTTCCCTCTTTGCTTTTCCAGTGCCTTCTTTCAGCAAAATCGCTTGTTTTGACACATCAAGCAAATTACTGCCCGATGTACTCGGAGATTTCAGGGACCTTGTCAAAGATAATATATTTCAACAGGCTATCAGTGCATGTGCTGAATTGGCGTTTGATAAAAGCTACAAGTTCTTCGCATTAGGATATCATGGTATATGTCGGTCAGGGCCGAATGCACGGCAACAGTATCACAGCAAAAGCTCCGTTAGTGATAAGAACTGTCCGAATGGCATCGGCATCGACAAACGTATTGAGGTCTACACTTTTGGTAAGTCCCATTTGTAGACTGCATTCAAAACTTATTTTATACCATACCATGATAGAAAGCAGTTTTTAATGCATTCCAATCTCTGTCAACTTTATTTACATGTTATGCGTGTTAAGAACTTCGGAACAAATGTAAATGATCTCACCTTCAGAGATATATCAGGCAGTTTATATTTGATCGGTTATACGGCTATTGATTTTTCTGTCTTCTAATTCTTCGTATAGAATTGCTTCCAAAACGGAATCCTCTGGGTTGCTTTAGAGAGAGAAAAAATGACCGACTACTTAAGATCAAGTTCGGGAGTTTTGAGAGCTCGTACAACGCATCAGATCCACACGCGACAGTAGTCAAATGCGCGCACCTGGCGCGCGACAAGGACTACGAATATTTTGCCGTTCAAGACTTTGCTGACTGCTGGACAGATACGAAAATAGTTGACAACTATAACAGATTAGGGAAGGCTCTTCCAGAAAAGTGTGTGGGAGGAGTGGGTGCATCCCACACTAACTTCGTATATCGACTGAGGCCTGCATTTACTGGTCCAAACGTGTGCGACACTTCACCGTGCAAGAATGGAGGAACATGTGTGGTGCATTTCAACGACCCCGATAGATACTACTGTGAGTGCGGCGACTGGTTTATCGGAGAAAACTGTGATGGTAAGTACCACAGCCGACCGCTATAAGTGCTATATGTGCCTCGCTGCTCTTCAGTCCGTTATGGTAAACATTTAATAAGATTCTTAGGCTCGTATCTCTGGTCAAAACTGCACCCATGATAGGCAGCGAACAATTTTAAAATAACACTAGTCAAAGAGACCTTACTGTTTTCATTGAGGGCACGGGCACAAAGTGTGTTAGCTTGATGATTTTATATACGTATTGTCACAAATACTTTTAAAAATACTTGCAAACTGATTGATAAGTTTTACGTTTTACGTTCTTAACTTTCGATAATTTTAGTCTGTGCACAAATTTATAACCCTTCTTCATTTATTTTTATTACTATATTATTTTATTATTTTTATGTCTACGATTAGTTATTTAAGCTAAATACTCAGACACTTAAATATTGTTCATTCATTCTTTCCTTCATCCATCCACTCATTCATTCATTCATTCATTCATTCGTTCGTTCATTCATACATTCATTCATATGGATCCAACTAAGGCGCGCGAGAAAGCCGAAATCTTAACCTTTGTCTTGAATGCCTGCCGACATTCTGTTTCCACCACTGACATTAGTACATTTCGAATCACGAAAACGGTGTTTCTTCCATACTTTGACATTAGCTACCACAAAGCTGGACTGAAACAAATGCGATCACAAGCAATACTGAAACTAAATTTTTACGCGCTGCATTTGCATGTGCCGCGTACAAACCCAAAATGCACGCAATACTATGAACACACATTAACGACTATTTAAGTACCCCCCCGCCCCAAACAAAAAAAGAAAAAACAAGTACTCAACGTTCTTTTTGCAACTAGTCCAGTTAACTGTTTACTAACGTTTTTTTTTTTCTGTTCCTGGCAAAAAAAGTTTTTCAAGTTAATTAGGCTGACAATACTTTTTTCTGCACGCTAAAAACGGAAGTCTTTAGATTACATGCTAACAAGTTAGGCCGTAATGCAGATTTTGCTGAGTGTAGGATGTAAGAGGTTCTTCATCAACGTCCTTCAACAGTATGAGCTATTATTTTTTGCATCTTTTACAGTTCAAATCTACCCATGTGACAGCAATCCCTGCCAAAATGGCGCAACTTGCAATAATGATGCTAACGACATTTCCAGATACAAGTGTCAGTGCCGAGACTGGTTTACTGGAGTAAACTGTGAAGGTAATCAGTCAATGAAAAACAACCTATCATGATAATGAATAGGAAGGAAACAGCAGCAAACAAACAATGCATGATGACAAGCGAGATAGTTATCTGTTGTCAGTGACACCACTACTGTTATTTATCTGCCGGTTATTTTTATTAACATTACCAGTAATATAATTGCATGCCAATATCTGCTTTACTGTGTTGTCATCGTTTGCATATCTCTTTGAATTGCACCATTTATGAGCCCTGGAACCTCTGAATTTCCAGAAGTTGATTTCCCATACTCTTATACACAAAAGTTGCATTTGATTCTCTACCACGAACGCCGTAACTTTGATTAGTTTACTTTCCTAACACACTGGAAAAAAAAAGATAAAAAGCTTATTTTGACTCAGCGACTGATACATGTACGCAGAACACTTGCTTTAGGTCAGAAAATAAGGCCTTATGATGACATGTTCCTGTTTAGGCCAAAATAAAACCACTGAATATTATCACTGTAATTAAAAAATTTCAAAATCTTTGGAACTAGGAGTGAAATATTCCTTTGTGATTTACCTGTGTAAAAATGTGTGAATTGTGTTGTTTAACTTGTTTTACAAGGATTTCCAGCCCTGCGAAAAACCGTTTTTGAACACGTGTAAAATTGTGTGAATTCCAGCGTCGTGATATGGACGACGTAATGTTTGAAATCATTTTTGACCCTTTCACTGAAATTAAATTGTTGGTGTATGATCTTTTCAGTCGGAAGTCTTCAGCAATCTTTGGTTATAATCGAAAATCTTCGGTAATCTTCGGAAATTTTCATATTCGGAAACGTTCATGTGGCCTTAGAACAAGTTTTGGAGAATATTCGGAGATCTACAAAAAGTGGTTAGAAACAGTCGGAAAATCGTCAGAAACGTCGTTATGAGTATGTGTATATTGGTAATAAGCAAAATAATAAATGGTTACCTTTAGATATGGAATTCCTCTTCTCGGGTCAACTAAATATCTCACTCAATCACTGTGTTCACTCGTGCGATGATATCGAGTTGAACACTCGAAGATAAATTCCATGGCCATATCTACGCCCGTCCATGAATTATTCTCTGTATCGTCTTCTTTCCTTGTTAGTTGCACAAACCATCTGTGATACTGATAAGCCATGTTTGAATGGTGGATATTGTTCAAGTAATACAAGCAGCCCGACACACTACACTTGTGACTGTGGAGATTGGTTTAGCGGCACAAACTGTGAAGGTATTATCATTTTTTACTTGCTGAGTTTCGTTCCTGAGCGCCTTTAGTTCCCTTTAATCAACTCTCTAAAAATCATCCTTTATGACCAGTGGCAAACAACTGGCTCAACCACGCTTGCTCCAAGCTCTGTGGTTATAGACCCGTCAGCATAATTCATCTTCTCCGCTCAGTTATGATCCCTTCAAAATACTGTGGATTTCCTCTCCCTCTTCCACAATCTCCTCGATCATTATTTCTTCACGTAACTTTGTTGTTTAAAAAGAAACAATCCTTTGAAATGCCCCTCCCCGCCTCCCCCCCAGTTAATCATCCATGAACTTTAAGTCGTGTATTGCGCACATTAGTTGCAAACTCAGTGCCAGCTCTGAAGAAGTAAATCCACGAAAGGCAGTTTTAACTTCATGAAGTGCACTTTATTTTGTGTTTTCAGTTCAACACTACCCTTGTGATAGTAAGCCTTGTGTTAATGGAGCCACCTGTAGTAATGATAAAGAAGATGTTTCATTATATCACTGCCATTGCACTGACGACTACAGTGGTAAAAACTGTCAAGGTACGAAATGCATGTTATTTTTTTTCTGTCATCTTTTCTTTTATTACACTTTTCAAGCTTCCATAACAATGAAATATTTTTATCTTTACTTTCCCAGTGCCCTCTTTCAACACAATCGCTTGTTTTGAAACATCCAGCAGTTTACTACCCGATGTACTCGGTAATTTTAAGGACTCCGTCAAAGAAAATAAAATTCAACAGGCTATCAGTGCATGCGCCGAGTTGGCCTTTGATAAGAGCTACAAGTTCTTCGCTCTTGGATATCATGGTATATGTCGGTCAGGGCCGAATGCACGACAGCAGTATCACAGCAAACGCTCCCTTAGTGATACGAACTGTCCGAATGGCATCGGTATCGACAAACGTATTGAGGTCTACACTTTTGGTAAGTTCACTCTTGGTAGCATTTCTTAAAAGCATTGGCAATTTAGTTGATGCCACACCATGATGGAGAGAACTTTTCTATCCATTTCCTGCTCTTTGATCCCTATTTAGACGGTAAGAGAAATAGAGAAATTCAGTACAGATATATCTTCATAGTTAATTGAGGTGAGATGTAGTCAAGCAGAAAAACGTTGCTCTTGACGACATCAAACAAGCCTGATACGCCGGTGAGGTGAACCGAACAAAATATGATTAGGTATTTACTGTACACAAATTCGACTATCAAAATCGGCATCATATCAAGTCTGTGACTTGATATCGCAGGATTTCAGGACAGTAGGCACACCTACTAATGACCAGTTTCGAATTTGGGTACACCAAAAGTACGAGCCATGGTTCGAGTTTTGACTATAGCCAAAGGTAATAAAGGACATTAGACACGGCTTCTGATTAGTTGATTACGAATTTGGGTTGAGTATTGAATCACAGAAAATTGAGGCCTATCGTCTCTGTGTTTCTTCCTCCCCTAGAACTTCTTCCAGCTGTTAATCCTCTGGGGTGTTTTTTGGAGAAAAAAAATAACCGACTACTTAACAAGAAGTTCGAAAGTTTCACGATCTCCTACAACGCGTCAGATCCACACGCGACGGTAGTCAAATGTGCGCACCTCGCGCGCGACATGGACTACGAATACTTTGCCGTTCAGAACCTTGGTGAGTGTTGGACAGATACAAAAATAGTTGACAGCTATGACAAGTATGGGAAGGCCCTTCCAGGAAAGTGTGTTGGAGGGGTGGGTGCATCCTACACTAACTTCATGTATCGACTGAGACCTGCATTTACTGGTCCAAACGTGTGCGACACTTCACCGTGCAAGAACGGAGGAACATGTGTGGTGCATTTTAACGATCCTGATAGATACTACTGTGAGTGCGGCGACTGGTTCATTGGAGATAACTGTGAAGGTAGGTAAAAATCTATTGTTTTTGTAACAAATTCAATTTATTGGTTAAATTGATTGTTTTTCTTCCTTGAAAGTGCAGGAAGTCTTTTTGAGACAAAAACATTTTATTGTTAATAGCTAATTAGGCTGACTAAGTTTCTTTATGCACACTGAAAACAGAGATCTTTGGATTACAAACCAATAAGTCAGGGCATGATACAGATTTTGCTGACAGTACGATGTACTGCAAGAGATTCACAACATGCTTCCTTCAACAATATGAGCATATTTTTTTTATCTTTTGCAGTTCAAATCTACCCATGTGACAGCAATCCCTGCCAAAATGGCGCCACTTGCAAAAATGACGCTGACGATATATCCAAATACAAGTGTGAATGCCGAGACTGGTTCACTGGGATAAATTGTGAAGGTAATCAATCAAACAAAAACAACAAATTGTAACAATGAGTAGAAAGAAAGTAGTAATGATCTGATTTCACGACATGGAATCTTTAGTATTAGTTGCCCGTAACATCATTAATGTCATTTGTGTTTCATTATTGACTTTACTAGCATTATACCCGAATGTCTGACGGAATAAATCATTAATCACTTAACTCGAAAATTATTTAACATAAATCGCAAGATTTATAATTTTCTTCGACATAACGTCTGAATGCACACAAATTGATTATTCCCCTCATTTTTACGAACAAGAAGTGAATATTCCCAATGTTTGCTAAGCCTTCCACAAAATATTCAGAGGTGAATATAAAGAACCAAAAAATACCGCACTAAAACATAAAAATAATGGACAGAGTCGTTCGCTGCATACACGTATGTGGAGGTAGTTTTAATAATAGTACCGGTATCGATTGCCATGTTAATTAATTGACAGGTCGATTCAGGTTGAATTGTAAATAAACGAAAGAAACAGTAGGAAAAAGAAATTCACCCAGTACCTTTGTTCATCGTTGTTTACTAAAATGAGTCTAAAAATGAGTTGTTTCAGTTTGAAGAAAAATAAATGTCGGCCGGTCGACACGGTTTGTAATGGCTGTCGATTTACGAAATCACAACGTTTACCATTCTCAAAAGCCTTGAATACCAATATTTAAAAACATTTTTGGCCCAAAACCACTGGTAATCTTTTTTTTTTTCTTTTTTAATTTCAAATGATTTCAATGTCCTGGACTTGGTACCATGTCTTTCTAATAAACGAAAATTTCATTCAGCAACTTCCGCCATGCTTACTTCTAGATGGCAAAACAGGCGCAACTTAGTTATACTCACCCAGCGAGGTGAAGATAGCGTCAGACGCCGAAATTTTCGACAGAAAGTCTTCTTCTTGAGTTCACCTCTAAAAATTGTGCTAAAAGTAGCATGTTCCCGTTCCGGTCAAAAAACCCTGAATACTGACAACATTAAAAGATGTCAATGAACGAAGCAATTACAAAACTATGTAACCTTCTGTTTTCCCTGTTAGTTGCCCAAACAATCTGCGATACTGATAACCCATGTTTGAATGGTGGACATTGTTCAAGTTATACAAGCAGCCCGACACACTACACATGTGATTGTGGAGATTGGTTTAAAGGCACAAATTGTGAAGGTATCTCTCTTTTTGCTTACTGAGTTTCGATCCTTGCCGTAGTTAGTTCCTTTTGAAAGGTAGCAAACCGAATAGTTGAAGCTATCAGCTCTCTGAAAATCACATCATCATCATCATTTATTTACCACGTAAACAATCACAAAAGATATTGACAATACTCAAAAAGCTGCGGGGAGACCTCCAAAAAAACCCACCAAGCTTATAACGGAGGCCACCTCAGAAGTTAATATATTGATAACTTTAAGTTCTGCGGGCGCGGCATGACCAATTCACTGTTTTGTAAATAAAAATCAGCCATCAAGACTAGTGAGAAAACTAATGGCTCTAACCCTAATCCCTAACGCAAGATGGTTATAGACTCCGTCAGAATAAGCATTTCTGTCCTGTTAGTTATGGTACCCCTAACACACTACACATCGCCTTAGCTTCTTCCCATCATTATCATTGTCATTGTCATTATTTACAAGAATAGCAGGCACTAGTTGATCATCATGAAACAGACAGCTGACAAGCAGGACACATGATTAGGAGTGCAGGGCGTCCAGAGGGGTGCTCGTGACGTGATAATCCCTTGGGGAGTGACGTCATTCTTCCCTTTGGAAGATGACATCATCGGGATGGAGAGGCGTATGGAGAGGTGCTAGGGTGTTGATGATATTTTTTTTTTTTTTACCGTGGAGTGAAGTAATTGCCTCGACATTATAGGGAAAAGAGGCTAAAAATTAAATAGATTGGACGATATCTTTCATCTATGAACTTCAAGTCCTCTATTCGTCAGTTTTTAAAAATTCATAAAGTGCACCACTTTTGTGTTTTCAGTTCAAATCTACCCTTGTGACAGTAAGCCGTGTGTTAATGGAGCCACCTGTAGTAATGATGACCAAGATGTTTCATTATATCACTGCCACTGCACTGAAGGCTACATTGGTAAAAACTGTCAAGGTACTCAAAAAGATAACAGCCACAAAATACAGAGACTTGAAATAGTTAAGATGCTATGTTCTCTTAGCCATTGTTCCTGGTAACCTCCCATATACTTGCTGAGAACCTCCTCGCTGTCTTGAAATATCTCATTTCTGTGGTTCATTTTGTTGTTAAAACAACCCTTTTGAAATGTTTGTAAAAGATTCCAAATCTCTGAAAAGCTGATGGAACTGCGTCGACTAAGGCCTCGTCCACACGTATCTGGATATTTTTGAATCCGCAACTTTTTGTTTCCGGATACGGCTTCCGTCCAGACGCATCCGGCGAATTCGGCAGCGAATCCGGATATTTTTGAATCCGCTCTCCATAGCGGAAAAAAATAAGTCTGCAACGAATTCGATAACGTGTGGACGGTGAATCCGGATATTTTCGAATCCGATTACGCAGCAGAACTGCGTCCAGTCTCTTCCCGAACAATAAACCAATATGGCGGCACAACGTGTAGGCCTAGTTTCTCTATAGTGAATCCGGATACAATAGGATGCGTGTGGACAGGCGAATTCGATTTGAATACGCTATATGTGGACGGGAAAAGTGTTGAATCCGGAAAGAAAAAGTTGCGGATTCAAAAGTATCCGGATGCGTGTGGATGGGGCCTAAATATTGTCTAGGTTGCAACACTGTCGGGAGGCGGGGGGAGGGGTAATCAACAAAGGAAAACCTCTTTTCACACTCACTGAAAACTATTAATAATAACCTCTTAATGGCTGGTCGCAGGGGAAACAGTGAGTTTTGTTTCGTTGAGACAATACTCGTTATAAACCTACACTAAATAGACAAATCTCAGGCGAGAATCAAAAAGTACAATGAAGAAAATAAAAAAATAAACGACGTCAGAAGCAATCGGACAAGATCAGAGTATTCAAAACTGAACTCAGTAAGTGATAATGCTTGAATCTATCAAGCAAAAACTATTTGTTACTAATGAGGCAAACGCATAAAGACTTTCTCCACTTTATTATATCTCTCAGTTAGTACGCGCGCTGTGATTGGCCAATTTAGCGGGTCGTATTCTATTGTACGGCCCGCTAACATTTAAAGCTGCTTTTGTTGCCAAAATGTTTCGGGACTTATCGCCAGAGTGTTGTTTACTTTTATAGCAAGTAAAAGTTTAAAACTTTCTTTTTTTTCTGCAACTGTGTACTAACACGAGTTAAGAGTCTAACGACGATTTCAAATTGACTCGTTTTGCTTTCGAGGTGATTCAGAAATTTGAACCCGTTCCGCGTGAATAGAAATTGTTCCCGAACCCGGCAGACACAGAACAGAGATATCACAAATATCTTACTAACCTCGTCTTCTCGTTCCTTACTGTAAGTTACGGATCCTCGTTTTCTCCCCCTCGATTTATGGCCCGCGGGCTTCGCACTTGAGCCATAAATCCATGGGGAAAAAACTCTGTCCTTAACTTACAGTACGGCGCTCGGACTGGGTTAGTAAGAGGTGTGTATTGTCACATTGAAGCAATCTTGAAGAATACAATCAAGTTTTATTTTTCATTTTTTTACAACGAAATATTTCCCTCTTTACTTTCCCAAGCCATTAAAACTTTACTGTTCCAAGCCATTCATAAAATTCCTTTACTTGTTCGGTATGGCATGGTATCGACAATTTGGGGAGTACAAAATGGATATGCATATGAAGGTCGCAAAAATTAGAGAGTAACCAAGGAGGTATGTGCCTTTTTTACACTGTCAAAAACCATAAGAGAGTCGCCGTAAACCTATAATAATTACATGCAGGTATTTTAGGATTGCACGATGTTTTCTTTTTCATCTTAACATACATTCCACTCGTCTAACCATGAATTATTTCCTCTTTACCTTCCCAGTGCCTTCTTTCAGTAAAATCGCTTGTTTTGAAACATCAAGCAAATTACTACCCGATGTACTCGGTGATTTCAGGAATCTTGTCAAAGACAATAAGATTCAACAGACTATCAGTGCATGCGCCGAGTTGGCCTTTGATAAGAGCTACAAGTTCTTCGCTCTTGGATATCATGGTATATGTCGGTCGGGACCGAATGCACGGCAACAGTATTACAGCAAACGCTCCGTTAGTGATGAGAACTGTCCGAATGGCATCGGTATCGACAAACGTATTGAGGTCTACACTTTTGGTAAGTTCAAACACGCGAACATCTCTTAAAAATAAGCTCTTGATGAAAATAATTAATAATTAATTAATAAGAAAGAAATTTTCAGTCTAATTCTCTATTAAGATGTAAAGAAAATAAAGAAGTTTAGTACAGACATATCTTTATTGTTTACCGTTCGGCAGCACGTCAGGCGAGTTAAATTTGGTAAAGTTTTATTCGAGTTTTGGCGAATCGTAGTCGAGAAAAAATATCCTTGATCGTCATGACACCAAACAAGCCTGGTATGTCGGAAAGGTGTACCAGAGAAGGTAAGATAAGATATTCACTGCACCCAACCACAAATTCCAGTGCCATATCAGGTCAGATATCGCAAAAATGCAGCACAGTAAGCAAAGTTTCTGATTGGCTGATTACGAATTTGGGTACAGTAATTTATCATGCCAAATTGAAGCCTATTGAATTTGCGTTTTTTTTTTTTTCTTTCTTTAGAAATTCTTCCCAATGTGAATCCCCTGGGATGTTTTATAGAGAAAAAAAATAACCGAGTACTTGAGATCAAGTTCGGGAGTTTTGCGAGCTCGTACAACGCGTCAAATCCACACGCGACAGTAGTCAAATGTGCGCACCTCGCGCGCGACAAGGACTACGAATACTTTGCCGTTCAGGACTTTGGTGACTGTTGGACAGATACAAAAATAGTTGACAGCTATGACAAGTATGGGAAGGCCCTTCCAGGAAAGTGTGTGGGAGGAGTGGGTGCATCCTATACCAACTTTGTGTATCGACTGAGGCCTGCATCCTCTGACCAAAACGTGTGCGACACTTCACCGTGCAAGAACGGAGGAACATGTGTGGTGCATTTCAACGATCCTGACAGATACTACTGTGAGTGCGGCGACTGGTTCACTGGAGATAATTGTGATGGTAGGTAAAAAGCTGCTGTTTTGCAGCATGTCGACATTAACTACTTACTGTCTATGCTGTTGGTATCTGCTGTTTATGCTTTGTGGAAGAAAGCTCTATTCGGTGAAAACTATATTTAAATAATTTAGAATGCAGGTAGTAATTTCTACACTTGCCAAAACCTTTTTATTTTCAATAGCTAACTAACTCTGGGTTAGCATTTGTAATGCACAAAGCTCAGACCGAAATTGCTATAAAATCAATGTAATGAGCTAAAGCTTACACTAGCAAAGGACATCTTTTGATAATATGCCGATAAGTTAAGCCATGATGCAGATTCTGGTGGTGTAGAAATTTACAACTCGGTTCTTTTATATACCTCCCTTCCCCCCTCACCACCTCCACAGTATGAGCAATTAATCATTATTGATGAGCCGGTTTTTCTTTCATTATTTGCAGTTCAAATCTACCCATGTGACAGCAATCCCTGCCAAAATGGCGCCACTTGTAATAATGATGCTAACGGCATTTCCAAATACAAGTGTCAATGTAAAGACTGGTTTACTGGGATAAACTGTGAAGGTAATAAAACAAATTAATACAATATCTGAATGTCCAAATGATATTTGTCACGAATCTTCTTTTCAAGAACACAAATTGCCTAGAATTCACTATCACCAAGGCCGCAAGTTTGATTACATAGTACATTACAGTAAGACTTTGAAACTTATTTCCCAAACCAATGATAAAGTAGTGCAGAAAACCTGTTTAACATCTGACAGTAAGGCCGTGTAACGGCATTTTCCTGTTCAGGCCAAAATAAAACAAGCAAATACTAAACAATAACTCTGAAATGTCGAGTATTAAAACTGTCAAAAAACGTGAACAAACTATTCCGTCTTAATAATTTTAACCCGTTTAAGAATGTTATCTTTTGATTTCCCTATTAGTTGCTCAAACAATCTGCGATACTGATAAGCCATGTTTGAACGGTGGATATTGTTCAAGTAGTACTAGCAGCCCGACACACTACACTTGTGACTGTGGAAATTGGTTTACAGGCATAAATTGTGAAGGTATTGTGTTTCTTTTTCTCATTTACTGAAGTTCAATGAAGACCGCAGTTAGTTCCGTTTGGAAGATTTTAGACACATTGCAGGTTTACCTATGACCCGCACCCTTAAAATCAAGCAATAAAACCAGTGAAACAGCACTTGGTTTTATCGCACTTTGCACCACCCTCCTGGTACCTCTCAGTTTTACCTTCATAACGTTCACCTCTTTTGTGTTTTCAGTTCAAATCTACCCTTGTGACAGTAAGCCTTGTGTTAACGGAGCCACCTGTAGTAATAATGACCAAGATGTTTCATTATATCACTGCCACTGCACTGAAGCCTACAGTGGTAAAAACTGTCAAGGTACGAAATTTTTTACGCCTGGAGAATGGTCAAAAGAAAATATCGATAATATTTTATGAGAATATTAAATAATTACGAGCACTGTACTTTCAAATAACAATAACAACGTTTTATTTACTCTAGACACTCAATACACATTTGCAAAGACTACTATGCTTTTTTCACAATAAAATGTGCATTCCTGTGGTTTATTTTGTCACCGTAACAGCCTGTTTGAACTGAATGTAAAACAATCATAGTGTTTAAAAATCTTTTGAAATTGTGATCTGTAGTAGTCGTCGATTGAAGATTTAACTTGGACAACGTCATCAACCAGCGAGAACGTTATTGCTTCTTGATATGTTTGAGCGGAGGTATAGGGATGGGTACCCGGGGATGGCTAGCGGTTGGCAGGGACTATAAGTATTTCATAGACCGCAGCATTGTTAATAATGGGTAACATGGGTGGAATATGCTGATTTCACTATACTATAATTGATAGCCGTCATAAAACTAAAGATCTATAAAGCTATATCGAAAACTGTAAACAATGAGCGAAGAGAGAAGGAAGCGTTTTATTTTTAAATCACGGTATCTACTAACGCTTGAGAGTATAAGGCAAGGTTTTATCAATAACTTACTTTATAATGAAGCATAGGCATAAAGAATTGCTCAACTCTGATCGTGAAACTAATATACGATGTATTTATAAGTTTTAAAATACAGTCAGTTTTTTTCCTAAATCTCAACAATTTTTTTTTCATAACCCATCAAGCCTAAATAGCTAATGATTTATGCTGTTTTCGATGGTTTGATAATATACTAATGCTTGCTATATTCCCTGTCATCTGTCCCCTAATTATATTTTCCGCTCTACCAACGATGAATATTTTCCCCCTTACTATAAACCTATAATAATTACATGCAGTTATTTTAAGATTGCGTGATGTTTTCTTTTTCATCTTAACATACATTCCACTCGTCTAACCATGAATTATTTCCTCTCTACTTTCGCAGTGCCTTCTTTCAGTAAAATCGCCTGTTTTGAAACATCAAGCAAATTACTACCCGATGTACTCGGAGATTTCAGGGACCTCGTCAAAGACAATAAATTTCAACAGGCTATCAGCACATGTGCTGAGTTGGCGTATGATAAAAGCTACAAGTTCTTCGCTCTTGGATATCATGGTATATGTCGGTCAGGGCCGAATGCACGGCAACAGTATCACAGCAAAGGCTCCGTTAGTGATAAGAACTGTCCGAATGGCATCGGTATCGACAAACGTATTGAAGTCTACACTTTTGGTAAGTTCTCTCTTTTGAATTGTTGTCATAGCATGGTAATTGAAAACAAATTAATTAGCAAAACAATCTCTACAACAGAGCAATTGTTATGTTGGAAGTGTCTAAATGTAATCGCATATAGGAGAAGTGGGGTGGGGAAGGGGCTATTTTCAAAAGAGGTTTTTTTCTGGGTGGGTTTATAGTTGTCTCAACAAATGTGTTTTTGTTTTTTTCGATTTGTAATCAAATATGCTTATATGAGTCATTGTTTTCTCTCTACAGAACTCCTTCCGAAACTGAATACCTTGGGATGTTTTGTGGAAAAGAAACGAAAATTGCGACTACTCAACATCAAGTTCGGGAGTTTTGCGAGCTCGTACAGCCCGTCAGATCCACACGCGACGGTAGTCAAATGCGCGCACCTCGCGCGCGACATGGACTACGAATACTTCGCCGTTCAGAACCTTGGTGACTGCTGGACGGATAAAGAAATAGTTGACAACTATGACAAGCATGGGAAGGCCCTTCCACAAAACTGCGTGGGAGGGGTGGGCGCATCGTACACCAACTTCGTATATCGAAGAAGGCCGGAGTCTTCAGTGAGTACTTCAAGAAGCCACATTTGAGTTTTAATGTCTTGATTTCTGGAAATCACTGGAAAACTCGTTTTCCTGTGTAAATTGGGGGACTCAAAAATACAAAAATAAGGATTACCCTACCCAAGACAGCACAATTAAGCTAGAATATATTACCAGGACAGCAGTGGCAACAGTCGCAAACTAATAAACAACAACAATAACAACAACAATAATAATAACAATAGTAATAATAATAACAATAATTATAGTATTTTTAAAATGATATTAATTTTATTATCTTAAGGTTTGTTTGTTTCTCTCAGGTGCAGTAAAGAAGTAAACTTACGATGACAAAGGATACGATAGCTCTGATATCAATTGATAGAACACTATTGACCTTCATTACATTGAGAATTAGTTTAAACGGACGGAAAACGTATAAACTTGTATTAAGGGAAATTAAAACAAACAAAATGTAACACAATGCTGTTGAATGAGATAATTATTTTTCGAGAAACGGGATGGATTAATTCTTCCTGGGAGGTACTCCCTAAAGTCATTGA
Organism: Orbicella faveolata; assembly: GCF_042242905.1. Classification (NCBI taxonomy): domain Eukaryota; kingdom Metazoa; phylum Cnidaria; class Anthozoa; order Scleractinia; family Merulinidae; genus Orbicella; species Orbicella faveolata. Next base: position 1,517,063 of record NW_028301553.1, read on the forward strand.
TGGGGGTGCGCGACCCTTGTAACCTGTACCTTATTTCAGATCAAAATCTGTGATTTTCCATACGCTACTTCAGAACTGAGCGAAAACTCGGTACCCCGTTTCATACCTTTAAAATTAGTACGGGTCTCTAATATACGACCACAGCTAACCAGAATTGGTTTCTATCTGCGTAAATATTTGAGAAACGTTACAAATTTGCCTATAGAGAAAAGTCTGTACACGAGCCAAGTGGCCCACCAGGCCGGAGCTTATCCCGGTTTCCGTCGCATAAAGCGACTAGGAGTATTTCTGCTCCCCCTGGATGAGATGCTAGTCCATCGCAGGGTTACCCTCAGCATTAAGTTCGCCGGTACTCATTTATACACCTGGGTAGAGTGAGGCACTGTAAAAGTAAAGAGTCTTGCCCAAGTACACAACACAATGTCCCCGGCCAGGGCTCGAACCGGGACAAATTTGCCTATAGTGATGCAAAAAATACAGTTCCTTGTAAATGAAATACCCAAGGCTAAGCCACAATAAAAAAGATACTTACCGTAGTTTAGAAAAAATGGTAAAAATGTATACCTTTTTAAGACCAAAACTGCTCAAAAATCATACTCTTTGGGGTCCCACATACCTATATGGCCTATGTAAGGGAGTACTTCTACCCACGCCGGGTTAAAACCCGTACCCAGGCTGGCTTTATGTATTTGCAACATTCCTTCTTTTCACATGTAGAGCTCCGTATTCAAGACGTTCTTAAATAATTAGTAGGTATCCTTTAAAATTTGGAAGTCGAAAAGATAGCAAGAGATTTGCGAGCATGAGTACCGCGTGATAAACGACATCTGATGGGTTTCAATTCAATAAAGATCGTAACCGGATTCACTTATCGCAAAAGGTCTATTAGTCATGCAGGATACGAGTTATTACCGTTGGAAATAACAGAGTTTTTTTTATTTCTATATAGAGACGTCGCCATTTGACCTAGTCTATAAATCCGATGTTAAAACTTTCGGAGCACTCAGGGAGTTTCCAAGTGTACTGAATCTAATAACGTAGCCTATGCCTTAATGTTATTTGGTTATTTATCTGTTTATTTGACAAAGCGTACACCATAGAGATTTCATTTTATTATGATATTTTCTACACCTTGGCTATTTGCCCACGATCTCTACTAACTAAAGCAATTTACCTACACCTGTTTAAAAAATATATTTTTTGATTCATCCTTGTTAATCTGTAGCTCTCAGCTCATATCATTCCTAGGGCAAGGGGCATCGTTTGTGCTTTTATTTGTTGTTTTGTTTGGCCGATCACAAAGACCCTTCTAACCCGGTCATGTCGCCGCCCCAACTCAACACAAAATAGAGGGTCTGTGCCACACTCTTATTATGCAAAATTTTCAGAAGTAATTTAAATAAACTAAAAATGAACACGCTGCATCGCTTCACTTCCTCAAGGCTGTACTATCGACATGGCGTGTCAGAACCTAGGCAGTGAGTATACCAAGCCAGCTTATGCGTTTTGAAAAAGAAATTTGAGATAAGACTGTTGCATTAATCAAGCCGCCTTTTGATAAACGCACGAATAAGGGTTTCAATGCTTTATAATTTGGACAGAAATTTTCTTGTGTGACTAATGTTGTAAAGTTAAAGAATAATACTACTCCATCTAACTTCTAAACTTGAATGCACGTAGTAAACTTTTAATCAGCTAAACCTTAAGGTCTCTGGCTTCATCATCCGAAGAAACACCTATAGTTCCACCCCTAATCATGTTAGAAAATTCGTCGGAAAAGGATCTCTATTATATAATATGATTGTTTCCGTACGCTGTTGCCGGTCTCGCCACTGGTATAAGTAACCAAATATATGTATCAATTCAACATTGAATTTAAACTTTGAGTATTTCGCCTTTTTAGTGACTCCGCCGTGATACAAACGTTTAACCCTTCCTGTATCTCCAAATCATTCTGCAGTTTTTGAAAGGATCTTACTCGATCGAGAATCCTTTAAAGCAACACAGGTTTTCCTTGGAATAGTCTGGCAATTAGGACCTTTCTCTTAAATTTGAAGTCTTAGGCGTATCTCAATTAACACTTCACGGCTGGCCACAAGGTAAACATTGTTTTTTTATTTCTCAAGGATCTCGATGGAAAGAAAATCAACTGGTTTCCATAAAGGATTACTGTTTAAGTGATTTATGCGTAACAGTATGCTTTTACACTCTGGCGTCATAGATTCTGCATGTTTCCGCTCAAAGACTTTTTGGGAAGAAACAGTTTGATTGTTAGATGTCATGTGATGTTGAATTACAGCGTGCGTTGTAGAGAAAACATAATAACAAGGATAAGGATGTATTTGATTTTAATGGTAATATTCAATAGAGAGCTAGCTTAACAAACGGGGGAGATAATATATCATACTTGTTTTCATTTTATTTGGACACCTGTTTCAAAACAAAGCACACTAGGGCGTCGTCTGCCATAGTTCTTTCATCTTAAATTAAAACTGGGCATGGCAGACTATTACACAGCTTAATTTCTTTGCTTTTTTTATCCTCGCTATCAGAGATGTTATTACTAAATTAACATATAAATTTCGTCCAAGCCGTTACTAAAGTTTATTGTCTTTTTTATCTACTCTGCTCTGTAACTGCACGAAACACTTAAGTAGTCACTTCTGTTATTTACTCCATTTTTCCATCCATATCACTATCACAAGAAAATCTTTTGCAACTGAGTGAAATGAGTTCGGCGACGATATATCAATGAGATACTTATTTACATTTTGCTTTTTGATTGAACTTTTTTTTAATTCAATAGTAACATATTAGCAGGAATAGCTCCCTTAACGGTTTTAAAATAAGGTTTAAGACTCCCATTAGCGCAGTGCACCACAACATTTGAAATTGAAATGTAACTGTATGTTTTAAAAGGCTTGGTGTTTATGAGAGCTTTCATCTAAGGAAAAAAATAGAAATTTATCAAAACACTAAAAGCATGTGTTCGTCTATTATGATCGTCCGGGTGAGGATAGTCCTGAAAAGGATTTCAGCAGGCTATTTATCTCACCAGGATCACGGTGGAACTTATCACCGATAATGACAGTCCTTTTCAGATTTACGCCACCCCGAAAATCACACTACAGGCACTAACTAACCAATGATACTCCTAAACACTCTTTGTAAACATGTAGACTCTTATTCTGAGTCTCTCTCATCCGCAGGCTGAAAATTTTATTTATCTGAGACTAAATATATTGTTACTTCATTCTTGGATCTCAGAATATAGTATAATCATATGTCAATCTAGTAAACACATGTAACCGTGATAAAGAATACGTATTTGAAATACTTTTCAATGATTTTATTGCATGAAATAAAATTCTATCAAAGTTCAAACAAGAGTTATTACAAGTGTCATTTTGCCGATCTCAGTTTCAATATCCTTATAAAAAAAAATTTACAAACCCAAAAAAGAAGAGTGTACAGTAGGTTACATCTGAAGAAACTGTTTTTCCGAAGGCGGGATCCTTAATAATTAACTATTTTCACGACTGCAGATACATGTATTCGATTTCATTGTCATATAGTCGTTTTGCCATAATGTATGCCAAAAGCAAATCAGAATATGATTGCTTCTGCATATGTGCCGACCTGTACTTTTGTAAGTATTTAATTAAATATTAATAGCGAAATAATATTATGGGGATCTTTTTAAAAAATCTCAACTGAGCTTGCTGGATCTCCTGCCTTATCAAGTATTATCTGATTGTATTGTAAATGATTGTAATGTAAATGATTGTAATGAATGATAGAAGGCGAATAAAGGAATAAGTAAACTAGCAGCAAATAGAGCGGTTATTATGGTTTCAGTTTTTCCTCATCTTTGCGTTTTCCAAGCATGCGGCTAAATGCTATGATAGCCGTCGTATCACACGGAGCAAGTTTAATGAGACACCGTGCACGAAGTGCGTTCGCGCGATTAATCCAGCAAAACGTCAGTTTTTAAAAAAAAAAATAGATGTAGGTCTATGAACAAAACTAAGAAACTGCGAAATAACATTTAAAAATTACATCTATTTAATAACAGAATGGCATAAAAAAGCTAGTTTTTTTGTCTTTGGCGAGAGATCTGGATTAAGTCCGTCATCTCATGTAAAACATTCACTCTTAGTAGCTTTTAAAGATAGGAACTTAATCTACAAATAAATATACAATTCAGTTGCTAAGACAAAGGGGCGGATATCTGTTGAACTGAAGTGTCAAGAAACATAATTAGGATGGTATTGAAAATAAAAATACACGATCAAACCCTGTATACACGATCAAACTTTATATATGAAAAACCTTTTGATATTAATAAAGCTTGAAATCCCTCACATGCATTATTCCCTCCGTAGCAATGCGGAGAAACTCGACAAGTGTTCAGTTGAATTTCATAAATTGTCTCATAGGAGGAGAGTTCGTCTTCGTCCAGCCAACCAAATATAACACGGCCGGGAGAATTAGATATTGTCAGGTTTATTAACAAAAACGTGTCTCAGTGAAGCCCGCCTCTGCCGGAAATTTAGGATTCACCCCATTTTAACAAAAAAACATTTACAATTCACTTAGTTCTCTTAACACTAACCTTGACAATGGGAACATTTCGAAGTGTCTTTTGTGAAACCAGACACAAGCATAAAAGAATAATAGTACTCACAGCTGTTGTAGACAGGTAGATTTGTAAGGGTCGTTTGCTTATCTTCACGTATTATTCATAAATTCAGATTTGTCACCATGGTGAAGATAATTAAAGCTCAACTTAATAAGATTCTTCGACGAGAAATTTACTCTATTTTATAAGAAATTATCGTTCTTTGTTTCGTTCGTTGCTCGGTAGGGTAGTTTTTGTTCTCAAACATTGACATGTAAATGATGTTTGGATTACAATTCAGGTTTAATTGCTTTTTGTAGACTTAAACACCACACTTCATTTTAACAACCGCTTTCGAGACCGTTTCTTCAAACGGCTTCTTTATCACTGTTTCTGCCACAGGAGATAACGGGCGGACCAAAACTGTTTTTCTTCTTCTAAAATTCCTCAGTAAAAGATAGAAGACTTAAAACTATCACCGATGAATGTTACTGTTTGTTTTGAAGCTTGTTTTTCTGCCCTCATTAATTTGCGGTTAGCAATCAAACTATCAGTTGAGGCTTTTTAATCTTTTGAAAAAGCTATCAGCTTTTTTCCGTTTTGGTAATAAAGTTAATTTAGAATGCTTACCGGCAGTTGAAATATGACAGTCAAGCCTTAGATTGTTATCATGACTGCTTGCACAAAATCTGCCGTCTGGCTGTTAGTAATTATTATAAGAGGTTTCGCTTTAAAGCTCTGGTCTAAGAAGAGAACTGAAACTTTAGAGTGAAGACCAAGCACAGGTAAAACACTATTATCATCTTAGAACTTGCTGAGCCCAAAGGTTATCTATGTTTTTATTCCTGGGGTTGATATTGTTCTTAAGATATATATTTTACTACGTTTGTTTGGTAGCTTACTAAGAATTCCCCCATTCACTTAAATTTCATTTCATAAGATCATGATACTTAATTTTTGTAACTGTACAAAACGCGACTGCAGCTAGGGTTTCTCGGTAAAATATTAAGCAACTGGGAATATTGCTTCAGTTCCATCTGTATGATACGCTGTGAACTGATAGCCAATTATATTTCACTTTTTCGTTAGCGAGATTAGTTAAGATTTCGGAAAGCATATCAATCGAAGGAACTTATCGATACAATATGCGGTCAACTGTCCGTGAAGCGTTTCAGAAAGTCGACGTTTTTTCAACTTTATCAATTATTATCACGTCTTAATGTTACTTACAAGGCTTTGCATCATCACTGGAAAGAATTCGCGAATGAAGGAATGCAATTATTGTCTCATAGTAAACAGTATTCTTAAAAATATAGATGTTGGATATCGTACAATGTCGATGTTATAGTTGATTATTTTGGCGATAATTCTTGTCATCTGAAACGGTCGTATCCTTATGATTACCATCTCACCGAATTCACTGGGTGTAATAAATTGAGCAAAATTTTTCTTGGAAGTCAGACCTAGAATTTAAAGGTATTTTATTGGTGGTTTATTTTATTGTTATACATTTTTATATTTTGATTTGTCTCATTACACGGTTAAATTAGCTCAAAGGGCCCATAGCTATGCCAATCAATATTTGGACCGATCAGTGCTTCCCTGTCTCCGCTAGGTTATATTGTAGTTTAATATTTTACGCTTCTAAAATCAATAATTGCATGTAAAAGGCAATACTTCCCCTCTTCCAACTTCTTTTCCTTCAGCTTTTCTTTGAACTCGTCTGACCTGTTTGACACTAAGTCGGCCTGCCATGAGAGTACAATGCGCGCTTGAAATTTACGGTGTTTTACCCGGCAGTCTGAGACAAGGAATTTCCTCTCTAAACATTTTCAGTCGTCTAATGTACTCTTATATCCAAGTTTGCTTGGAACTATGCTGGGAACACACTGACCCTTGGTGTTGTTGTACGGACCTCGTGGTTATCGCGCCCATGCCGTCTTAATAAAGCCATCGTGCTTGGCTTACACTGGGAAGCAAGTATTAAAAAGAAAATTTCAAGTCATTTATTACATAATTTCCACATTTTTCAGAGTTAGATATATCTGAAGTGATTCGTGTCTGTTTTGTATTGTGTTGCTGTAAGTTCAAATTCCTTCTCCGCATTTTTTTTATAAATGTGACAAGTCCTGATCAGTGAGAAGTTCAAAGGAAGCGAATAAATTTTTGTTTGCAAAATCCATTTGAGAACTCCAGAGCGCGATTTTAAATGATTTTGTTGTCCATTCCATGGAAAAAGCAAGAAGGCCTAGTGTATCGTTTTAATGGAAACCACAAGAAGAGATGCACCGTAGACACGCAATCAATGTGCAGTTAATCCGTGGTTACAAAAGGTGCGTACAAACCGAACGGAAAATATGTGGGTCGTTCTTATTGAGATCACGTGGTTTCAGGCAATTTGCCAAACTTCATTAACATATTGCTGCTTATTACCTGGATTATTCCAGAGTTAAATTCGTCATCACATTTGACATTGAGAGACCTCAGAGGGAGATTGCTTTATATTTCAAACTTCAAATAGTCACTTATTTTAATGAGTCCTTGTTAACGTGATGGTTTCAATCAGGGGAGCGAAAATTTACAGTTTACTGAGAAAATTACAAGCATTTCTTTTTCCCAGGTTCAGTGAAGCCCCGCCCCACGCACACCTTCTTAATACGGACACCCACTTAAAACGGGCAGTTTTCTTTGTCCCGACAACTAAAAAGCTCATATATTTTCTCTTAAATTAGCCCGCTTAATACGGACACCCGGATAATGCGGACACTTTATCATGCCCCTTTGTTGTCCATATCAACGGGGTTCCACTGTACTACTAGTACTACCTAATTATGAATGTTTTTGCCGATGTTGTAGGAAAACGTAAATCTAAGGCCAAAGATCACTCAATGATTCGTCCATCTCTCCCCCTTCCTCCCTTACTACTTACCTCTCCTGTCCCCCCTGTGTACCTTCGTTGTTCTTTCCTTCTTCCCTCCATTATTTCCTTGTTTGTTTGATTGTTTGTTCATACATTTGTTAGAGCTGTTGTTGTTGTTGTTTTGCTGGAACGAAAACAACAACCCGCAACAAAAACCCCATGAAAAGCAAGATATATGCATGTGTATTAATGGAGATGTTTTTCGTTTGTTTGCAGCGAACTTGCCTTGGAAACTGGACCATGAATTTTTTGACCAGCCTCTGTCTATTGATTTGTCTCACGATTTGTGATGGTATGCTTTTATTTTCTGATCCTTGCCAAAACGAATAACGAGGCATGAACAATTATTCCCTTACGCCTATGGAGACTGCAGTGAATTGAGTTTTGAGACTTCTATGGTTGTAGCACATGTTAGTTGTTCGGACATACGCCAAAATCCTTTCTGTTTTGCGCACAGTTAGAAACAAATCAAGAACACCTAACAAATAACTGTTGGGACAGTAATAAGGCCCTTAATAATTTTGTGGAAACCGTATACTTTTAGAAACATACAGTCCAAGAAGTTTTAGTCGGATTGTAAAATTCAATTTAAAGATAAGCATGGGAAAATTACAGTCACCGAAGAACAGTATAATACGTCAGATGAATTAGCTTCAATACTTAAGTTAGTTATTTAAATCCAGTCCTATACAACTATGTAGTAATATATTTATGTTTGAGTCACAGGAACTTATGTGAGGTCAGGGGCAGAAGACAACCAGGGTGTGGCTGCTCAATTCAAACGGGTATGGACAAGATACTTTCTTTTTTTCTTTAGATTAAACGGTCTTTCAGACTTGATTTTCGACTATTTTGTATACGAATTCAAATACAGGCTCGAGAAACTCAGAATCAGATGGCTTGTTTTATATGTCTTCTCTTTTCCTCCAAATTATGTATACATGAGTTAAAACGTGTGGAACTTGTTGGAAGCAATTACATTTCCTTTCCTCGTAGGACAACATTCATCTACGCATGAAAAGGCATGAACTTGAACAATACTTCGGTGCAAGCTCACCTGAGGAAGGTAACTATAATGTGACTTCAAGCAGTGCTCATCGTGCAGTGCTGTGTAGTGTAGCACGGCGTGGCTTAGTGTAAGACAGTGTCATTTATATGCGTGACGTTTTTTCACACAGTACCAGAATACGAAGTCATTTCTCCCATTCAAGTTGACAAAGCCAACAGGTTTCTTTCGCACAATCTTAACATTCACGCGAGGCAGAAAAGACACGCAGAAGAACCACATGTCTGGTACTATAATGTCAAAGCTTTTGGTATGTCACTGCATCTAAACCTTACTAAGAACGAAGAACTCATGTCACCATGGCTGACTGTTGAGCGACACGAGAATGGAACAGTTACTAGCGAGGATCCACCGCACAATACCTTCTTCAATGGTCACGTGAATTCGCAACCTGGGTCTTCGGTTGCCGTTGGTAATAAAAACGGACTGGTGAGTCCCGGATAAAATAAGATTTTCCGTGAAACAGGCGCCATATAGTCATATTCAAACTAAGTTTTCACAACTTTTCACCCTCGGAACCCACCGAATTAGACCAGTAGACCAAAAATATTGACGTGCCCTTTTGTGTATTTTTGTAAGCGTGCTGACCGAAACTGTTAAGAGCGCGTGATAGCACGTGCACGTGAATTCGAACACGTTCAAGTAAACTCCACTCGAAAAGAATTCTCGTGCACGTGATACTTTTTTTGAACAAGAATTTTTGTCTTTACTGTTTGCTGCTAGTTAGTTCACGAAGAAAGCTTGTTGTAAACTTGTTCAGAGAATTTTGAGGTGAGCGTAGACGTGGTGCGTAGAAAAACGCATATTGAGCCTAAAATGATAAGTCCCTGTGAACTCTTAGGCGAAAGATTCGAAAAGGGCAAGAAATAAAACGTGGAGTTTTACAACTAGGGATGATCAACACCAAGTTAGGCGACTAAGAAGGGTATGTCTTCGTATCCAAGTAATCATTGATCACTTGGACAAGAAGACAAGTAAATTTTTAATGTTTCAGATTTTATAACTTGTAAATGACGTAAATCTTTGTATTTTAGGAATACACGTACGAATTTTGAACGAGCTTTTATAGCTCTTCGACGTGACGTGTTCAAATAAAGGATTGTTTTTGTATTGTTGATGACGGACGTGTTATTTTTGTCCCTTCAGATGGGGATGATTCAACTGATGGACCAGACGCTCTTCCTTCAGCCACTCGCCAGCCATCTTGTATCTGACAGCAATGCTAAAGTAAACAACCACTTAATATACAGACGTTCAGTTGGCGAGAACACAGAAAACCAATATGAAGGTATTGAAATGAAAAACAAGTGACTTTTATAAAGGCTGGGTTAAAGTTCAGGATAGATCGGATTTTGAAAATTCTAACATGGTGTCGAGGTCTAAGGTACCAAAACGAAAGAAGCCACATTGAGGTGAAGGGATGATGAAATAAATCCTTTTAAATCATTGAAGTGTACTTAACTGACTACCAAAGGACATACATGTACGTGTCCAGTTACAAGCAGTCAGCTACTAAAACGTTGCGAATGAGCAGCTGTAACTGGGTACTGCTGTGATCGCGCTCCACTTACCGAGCCAAGCGAGGCGAGCCAATCAGAATCAATAATGTTCCGATTGATATGACTAGCGAAAGGATAGAGCCTTTGTTTATTACAAGACTTTGTTAGATAAGAGGGCCAATAACTAAGATCAACCAATAAGATCAGTTGTTCAAATTCCGGTCCAATATTCTCTAAGTATGGACCGGGCAGGCACTGTCCCGAATGACCCGCGCGATTACTATTGAATTATTTTCTGGTAGTTTTATGGCTTACGTTTCTGAAAGAACTTGCGTCCACATGAAAGATTCCTTTTGTTTTTCTTCCAACTCTCCAACAAAAAGTACTGTCAAGACCTCGGGCCGATTTTCTCCTAGTGCGGTCCTCGCGCTTGGTTAACAAGATATATCTGTACACCACAAACACCATACCTTTGCCTTCCAGTAGCAGTAAATCACACCTAACAACATCCTTCAATGTCTTCATTAATAGGTTTACCATCTGAGAAAACAATCAAACAAAATGACGATGATGATGACGATAATAGTCATAAGTTTATGGAGATTACTCTAGTTGCTGACAAAGACACAATACTCCACCACGGTGACGATACCGCGACACACTTGCTCATGCTCGCAAACTTGGTAAGTTTATGTCAATCGCCGTCCTGTTGGATTGCTGTTGACAAAACATACTGCGCTGACCACGAGATGGTGTGTTATCCGGAGGATAACGCTATCCACCATTTGAACATTAGAAGCCGAAAAAAAAAAAAAAATAGCCTCATCGCTGGTTACTGAAGCCGGGCTGTTAACAAGAAGCTGAAAAAAAAAACACACCACCTCCAACAGAGCAAAATGTTTTCCAATTTTGTCAGCGTCACAATAAACAAAGATAAAACGATCTACATTTTGCCATCTGGCTGAGTAATAAAACATGCCTAGTTTTTTGATCTTCAGATATCTTTCGGTTCCTGCGGCAGGTTAAATGATGGTTCAAAAAATTTCAACCACGTTGTCAAAAATAGAGTGAGTTTCTGTTAACACTCATAAGTTCTCTCGAGCCCCAAGTCTTGATTTGTTTGTTTGTTTGTTTGTTTGTTTGTTTTTGCACAGTATATCGTTTTAGTTTAGAAATTGATCAAAGTCTCACCAAAGATGCCATGATATGCAGAAAACTGCAAAGTGAGTGCTCACGTCAACGCTGGTGGCATCTAAAATAAGACAACCCCGTGGGGTGTAAGTAATAAGACAACGCAATCGGGAAAGTGATATCGTATCATTCCCCGGGAAGTGAAATCGGGTCGGCTTTATCACATCGATAACCACGCTTAATCCATAATCCCACCGTCCCCGCCGTCCCCCCCCCCCCCCGCACCCCTCGTCAACGCCCCTCCATTTTTCTATTCAACAATTAGGTCATGAGATCGCAAAAGTTGACGAGGGCGCAGCCAAAGTAAACTATCAAGAATAGAAATCGAAAGGGGATAATCTTATTGTTTTAGTATAAATCTACTAGTCTCGTTCAAAACTTTATCTAAATGCTCTTTACAGATACTTCAAAATCACAAAGAAGTGTCTGCCAGTTTGTTAACAAGCTGACACTGCTTGGCTACGTGATGTCTACCACAGAATAGATACTGAGTAGCGTAGCCAATCAGAGAACGGCATTCGGGATAGAACGCTAGTAGATTTATATCGAGAGGTGATTACGCGATAGAAATCTTGAGCTCATAATCTAATAGTAAAATCGGTTACAGATTTTAGCACAATCCTTCTTATTGGGTGTAAACAAATATGATATCAGAGCCTTCACAGTGCTGTACAATGATGAGTAATCACGCTAATCTTGTGTTGCAGGTGAACGCTATGTATCATCATGATTCTATCGGCAAGAAGAAAATCACCATCTCAGTTGTGCAGGTTAAGCTTGTCAAAGATGGAGTAAGTCGAAATTTTAGTTGCTCCAGAAACAAAAATAAGACATAAATGGTGCAAACATATCTAGGGCAGTGTAACTTGTTGTATGTTACTAACGTCCTCCGTATTTCTTTTATTGTTGAACCTCTCATCTCAATATAACTCCTAACTGCTAGAATTTAAATCAATACCTTCAGGTCCGTGTTAGGACAGGCTTGTTTGGTTTTGTATTACTTTTGAAATTCTTTTTTTTTTTTAGCGTGAAATGGGCTAGGCCACGTAAACCCGAGATGTTCTGTTAGGTTCTGACAGAAATAATCAAATAGAATTTCGATAAGCTTTAAAGGAGACTCAAACATGGCTCATCATAATTTATACTAGCGACAAACGCCTACGGAATAAAATAGTGAAAGCCCTACAGGGCCATTGTATAACCTGTTGCCTACCACCTGCGCTCTCCAAATTGATTGATACAGGCCACGTTCTACCACGCGTTAGGACAGATCGTTTAAAATAACTTTATTTAATTGCCCTCTTCATTTTAATTGCCCATTGTGTGTATTTTTACTTTCTGTTAAGCCTTTTTTATTGTAACAGTTCAAAGGGATGTTTTGAATCTTAGTTCTTAATAAAGACCATTATTATATAGCTGAATTCATTTTGTTTTTGTGTGCGGTGACGATTTCACGTTCAGTAGTACAATTCATCACTAGTTTGGATTTGGATCAGTGTTCAGAAACAAGAACAATTCTGACCTCCCAAACACCTGGTTTACAATTCGCTTTTTATTCCCAGCTTGACTATAATCAGAATTCTGGGAACCCAACAAAGCTTTCAGCTCTTAGGAACTGGGCAAAAAGTGTCAATATTCCAACATCAGATTCAAATCCCAATCACCCTGACGTCATAGCATTAATTTCCCGGTAAGATATATGTTAATTAACTGCTATTACCCAGGTGGCTTCTAGGCTCCCATAGGTTGTGCTGGCATAATCTTTGGCATTATTCGTCAATACGAGCATAATTTTCAACGATTTTCCAAAATTTCGTCCGCGGCAGCGAGTGCATACAGTGAGGTACATGTGTTTGCCAGTTTCTTATTTGTTGCATAGTTATTCTTACCAAATTTAAAGTAAAAAGTAATAGCATATTTTCTGCATTTTTTGCTATAATGAGCATAATTTACAAAAGCTAGCATAGTCATTAGCATAATTTTAGAAATATACGAGCACTACTTTTACGACCACAATCTATCGAGCCTAGTCGCTTCCTTCTTCTAAGACTGTGAAGATCTGAAGTTCTGCATATGTAAATATATGTATTTCCTAATCAAACATAAGGTGTAGTAAACCTCTTAAGCACTTTGAAATGTTTGAATTATTGCTGAATATGGGACTTTCTCTTCCCCACCCCTTCCCTCCCCCCCCCCCCCTCCCCCAACAGGTTTGTGTTTGACAGCTTTTACCTTCATTTTTTCACTGTCTTGCTGTTAGTTCTCTGATTATTTGCAAAATGTTTCTTTGGTGCCTTTTCACTGCTCCTTGCCTGTAAGTAATAAATCTGTAGACCTGGCTGCCTGCCCTGTTAACTCTCTAGTTATTTCAGGTAGCCAGGCCCATAACTTTATTTTAAATATACAACCTTGTAAAAATATTTCTGTCAGTCTAAGGGGTAATAAAGTTTGTTGTTGTTGTAACGTGTGTTTTGTGCTAATTTCGTCTTTTATTTTTTCTTACAGGGGAAGCATTGGAGGTAATTATTTTAGCTTCTGCTAAAGCTGAAAACGTTTTAGAAGATTATTTAAGTTTCTTAGCAGGGCCTTCCCCTACCTGAACACAACAATCGTATGTTTATTTTCTTAATTTTCTTCTTTTAATTTCAGGCTTGGCAGATTACAATACAATATGTCACAAAAACAAAATGAGCTTCGCGGTCAATGCTGATGGCATGGGATTCGGAACTGCTTTTATTCTCGCTCATGAAACTGGACACACGTGAGTTAAAAACGGGAATAACAGTGTGAGGTCTTTGTGAATGTGCAGAGCTAGAAGTTGATACTGACATATATATTGAGACAATCTGTATCATGTTTCATTAAACTCCTAATTTAACACTCCAGCTGTTCCCAAAAGAGCATAAGTTGGGATAATAACTTTAATAACTCTAACATCTTTACCCCTTTGTATACCTTTGCCTTATAAGGCAATAGAGAACTTTCATGGTTTATTTCTTGATTTTTCTAGATGCCTTCCAAGGAGGATAAATGCTCCTTTGATCCCTTTGATTTAATTGTATTGCTTCCTTAATTTATGTGTCACTTAAGTTCGTTTTATTTAAGTAGAAAGTTACCTTGTTACCTCAAATTAATCCCAAAAATAGTCCTTGCGCCATTTAAGCTAATGATTAAGTTCCTTGTCCCTGTAATTAGAAAGCCTGAGAAACTTTCATTAGTAGCCGATTATATCTATCTGTATTCTCAAAAACATAGCCACAGAATTTGACATGTCACTGATAATCTTGATACAATTCTGTCTTAGAGCTAGCTTTCGACACGCAGGTCTCAAATAAAAGGAAATAACTGTCCTGTATGCCTTTCGAGGCCAGAAAGACTAAATTCACGTTTTTTTCTGTACAATTTAATTAAGAGTGTGAAAGGTGAATTGATCAACAAGACACGAGCTTGGGACAAAGAAAAAATCTGACTCCCGAAAGGAATCGAACCGATGATCTCACGAACACCGGGCGGGCGCTCTATCCACTGAACTACGAGAACTCATGAAGAGAAACTTGGTCACTTAACAGAGTTCATATGTGTTCATGAGCGTGTTTTCAACATGAAATGGAGGTCTAAATCAAAACAAACGTACACTTATCAAAGTCCTTGCGGATAGCTGATCTATAGGTCTGCATTGTCCTAAATGGACTGAACAAGGGCTTCCCGGACATCGAGAACTGACTAAACTTCAAGATTAAACTTCAAGCAAACTGGGCCATAAATCTGAACAACCGAAAACTCCACATGTTTTCGGCGTCAATCATCGACCGGAAAACCACACATTGAATTCCCTCCGCGCTAGCGAATCACAGACAGCTCTGATTGTTAGCTATTCCGAAAACGTCTAAAATTGATAAAACAATGAAATATTACTCACATCAGCGCTCGATGATTCTGACTTGACTCTGTTCGTGGAAATGTTTTCCTCGTAAATAACAATGACCCGAATGTATTTGGTTTCATCGAGTACCCTTTCCATCACTACAACATTTTTTTTTTCGAGGTCTTGGGCCAGATCAAAGTTCAGGCCAAATATCGCCAACAGCAGCTAGAAATATCTTTTCAGTTTGACGTCTAAGCCGTAATTGGTGTGGCAGCTCTTTGCTGTCCAAAGCAAGCACAGCATTATCGCCACATTGCAAATTGCTTAATTAAGGGGATAAACGGCGACCCGTTAAATCTCAGGGCCGTTTCATGTACGACAATGGACGCCGCTAACCACCAAATCGTTAGACTTGTACCTTCACTGGACTTTATGATGTTCCCGGGAAGTCTTAAATAAATGAACCATGCAACAAGCAGTTCTCTACATTTCAGGCTAGATAAGCTTTACAAACTACTGCGTTAAGGAAGCAGAAAAAATTCAACAAAAAATATCAGGTTACATGAATGAAGGGGTTCTATACGGGTATGTTTTTGGAAAATCAGTCAGACAAATTTCTGCGATTAGAGGACATTTACGTTGTGATTTTGAAGTGCCACATGTGATTCAATCCTGGTCTTAGTTATATGCTTTGTTTTTACTCGTAAGGCTTGGCTTGAACCATGATGGGGGCTCAGCGAACTGTCCAAATTATCAATATATCATGTCTACATCCGTACCTGGTGGAAAAAGGGCGGGAACGTGGTCTCCTTGCTCTAGGCAGAGGATTGAAGCTCTGTTAAGGTAACTAAAATGCTGTCGACTGTTTTTCGTTAATTTAACAAGCAATATAATATTATTTGATGCTAGGAGATGTGAATTGTAATACATGCTCAGAAATCGGATTCAATACAGTGATTAAAAGAATGAAAAAAAGAAAAAAATCTCAAAGAAAGAAAACTAGTATGAATAATAAATACAAACAACTTTCAATTTCTCATCACGTGCACACAGGAACTTTGGGGAATTTGGGAAAAAAATAAAGTACGTAAAAGACAAAAATTCGAAGCCAGGGTCTGTTGTGATCGCTGGTGCGCTAAATGTCTGACAAAAAGCATAACTTTCCGGTATTACAAGTATTACCGGATAGCAAACAGGAATGTGCCTCGAAGTCATAGCTCCCTCTTACTAATTAAAACTAGTAACAGAGAAAAAATATACAATTTTATTCAATCGTCCTTTGTTTAAATCTGATCATTTGATTTGATCCTCTGTTTCCATTTAATTTGCTAGAAGCGGTGCATCCAGTTGTTTTGACGAGGTACAGCTTAAGCGCAGACCTTCTTATATGAAGGTCTTTAAGAAAGATCTCCCAGGAAGATTTATCACGGCAGATGAACAGTGTAAACAGCAATATGGAAAGGGAAACCGGCATTGTATACATAAGCAGGTAACAAAAACAAAATATAATTGGGTTTATATCGCATCAGGAAGAGCTTTGAAGTAACAAGGTTACGAATTTTATTACAGCTTGGTTTTCAGTAGTTCAAGAGTATAAAAACAAATACAGTAGAATCCCGATAACTCTAACTCGGATAACTCGAATTCCCGGCTAGCTAACTCGAACCAAGTCCTATTTTCCTTAGATTTGACCCCACTTTTCAGTCGTTTTTGCTCGGTTAGCTCTAACTCGGATAACTCGAATTCCCCGCTAACTCGAACTAAATTTCGTTTCCCTTGATAAAAATTTAACCCAATAAGTCGAATTCTGGTTCATGTAACTCACCAGGGATGTCATTCCATTAGCTTTTGTTGTCCTGTAGCCGGTAAAAACACTCAAAACTAACACCACAGCAATTTGATGTTAATCAGTGCAACCGACCGCTCACATATATGACAGTCATTTCCCGATGTTATGAGTCATACTGGATGCAGTGCCTTTAGCTGTCACGGTATACCGAAGTGCTGAAAAATCAGCAAACTATCAATTATTAGCATGGCAAGTTGGATATTCAATTGACCCCGATAACTCGAACCCCCGCCAACTCGAACTGTTTTTCGTTTCCCTCCAGAGTTCGAGTTACTGGGGTTCACCTTTAAGTAAAGTCTACATACGAGCCAAGTGGCCCATCACGCCCGAGATTATCCCGGTTTCCTTAGCATGAAGTGACTTGGAGTATATCTACTCTCCCCTAGATGGAATGCTAGTCCATTGCAGGGTTTACTCCTCATCATTAAATTCGCCGTTACCTCTTTGTAACGGCGAATTACTGCGAGAGTAAAGTGTCTTGCTCAGAAACACAATGTCCCCGGTCAGGGCTAGAACCCGGACCGCTCGATCTGGTGTCGAGTGCACTAACCATGAGGCCACCGCTCTACAAGTCAATTCTTGCTATTCTTTTATTTATTTATGTCTTCCTTGTCTTTTTATTTTCAGTCTGACTGTGGGGCGTTGTTCTGTACAGCCAACGGATATTCGTGCTATAGCAAAGTTGCTCGTCCTCTTGATGGAACGTATTGTGCAACAAGACACGTGAGACTCTTTAAATGCTTTAAACATTTATAATTAACGTCCGCCATCAGTTAACTCCCCAACAACAAAGACAACAGAAATACCTACAGTTTTCAATTTACAACTATGTCTGAATGATTGCCATGGTGGAAAATTACCAAGTTCTCGTGTACAGGCAGCTTTAAATTCTCAGAGATCACGGTAATGTTTGTCTTAAAAATTTGTGTGCATCCTCCAGTCAGCAGTCTGCTTGGCATTGACTTTGTGCTTGACATAAGGTCGATCAGGGCGGACACCTCCTAAGCTAAAGAGGAAACAGGTGGCTTGTCAGATCTTACCTGATCTGTCATGACTGAACTTACTAGGACAGCTAGAAAAAGGCTTAGGAATATTCGTCTTACAAAGAGTTCACTGTCTACTAAGGAGATACATGGCCGCGGCAAGGTCTAACACAGTCACGTTTCTTTTACAGTGGTGCATAAGCGGCGAATGTGTTGACGACGGGTCCCAGATAATAAATGGAGGATGGAGTAAATGGGGTTCCTACACTGCTTGTTCAAGAACATGTGGAGGTGGAATACAGTGGAGAACAAGAACTTGTACAAATCCACGGTATATCTGAAAACAGCTACAATGCACGTCCTTAAACGATGAAGGCTATTTTGTAATCACGTGATCCATCACAATTCTCTCGAATGGGACACCATTATACCCCTATCCTAAAAAGTAAATTATTATATCCAGGTTCCAGCCATCGAAAAGTGATATAAAACCCTTCCTCCTTTCCCCCGCCCCGCCTTTAAACTCTATGTTTCGATTATTTCATTGTTAGTTCGCTTGGGCTATTTTTATTAGCGGGTTGTAGTGAAGCACTGCTCTGAGCATAAAAGTAAAACCATTTCGAAATTGTGTTTTAATCATTTCTTATAAATGCTGGCATTCATCTGGGTCAATTGAACGGTCGTAGAATCTGCGACCATTAACTTGGAAAGAATACCAGTTTTCTGCATCAGGTGACACAATTATGCAGTTAGCTCATTCAATTTTATTGGACTTATTAGTCTTTTTGGTCTTAGGATTTCTTGTCAATTTTGAAGTCGTTAAAAGTAGAACATAGATGGAAACACTTATATCCAGCTATAGAAACACTCGAATAACTTGAGAGCTACTTACGCTAATAATAATTCTCTTTTGTTTCTTTAAGACCCCAAAGTGGAGGAGAAAATTGTAGAGGAAAGTCACAAGGATTTACTAGGATCTGCGAAAAAAGGGTGACAATACCTCACCAATTTCAGTTTTTTTCTCTCAATCAATGATTTAAATACCAAAGATATGAAATCAATTAATTAATTGATCTATTCATGAGACTGTCTGTCGGCAAGTATCGATAAATCTAAGCCAAATAGTTGATAGGAATTACTTAGATACTGATAAATTTGACACAGAAACAACCGTTATAGTCATCTCTATAAAGTTCTACCAACGTTGGTAGGTGAATCAAGAAAACCAACAACAACAACAACAACAACCATTTATTTGTACTCACAATTTATAAAATAATTACAATGAACATTAAATTAGTATAGAGTACTGCCTGCCCAAAATAACCATAAGGGCTAAAAAGAATGGGCGGACATTAAGTTACATAGATTATTTATATAGTTATCGGTTGGTAACACACTTACACACACACTCACAAATATAAAGATACAAACAAACCTGCTGCTACTTATTATTTTTGTCAAACATTATTTTTCTTTTTTTACGGCACCCGATGCGAAATAAAAAAGAGGATGTTTTTCGTAAAGAACTCAAATATGCACATCGGTCATCTCAGCCAAAGTGTTACGCAATACAATTCTGGAAACAAGTTGTACATATTTGGCCGAACATAACATAGCTTAACACTGGTTTGCCGCTTTAACATAACATGCCAGAAAATATGAAGTGGAAGAGATAGCTTTTTATGACATTAT
The DNA here is from genome assembly GCF_042242905.1 of Orbicella faveolata. Lineage (NCBI taxonomy): Eukaryota > Metazoa > Cnidaria > Anthozoa > Scleractinia > Merulinidae > Orbicella > Orbicella faveolata. The sequence continues at coordinate 1,536,752 of NW_028301553.1, forward strand.
ATACTACATTGCATGTGTCATAATTAATAGAGGGAACTGGTTATGAGGCCTGGCAAACATCAAATGAGCAAACAAATATTTCAAGATTTATGTTGGAAGGTCCACGACCGTGCACAATCTTTTGTTTGCGCTCATACACTATGCATGAATTACGTCACCAAAACGTTCCTATTGGTTAGTTCCTCAGTACGGAGTAAACAACTATTGTGTTTTGTACACGGTCAAGGCCAAAAACAGCGAACAAAAACATACAACTAAGAACTTTGTCGGGTTTTATAACCATTCCCCTTTATTAACTATGATTGTGTGATTGATACTAAATGACTTGATTATTCTACGAATTGTCTTTCCTTTTTCCCCACGACATCCATTCTTAATAACACGCTCCTTGAACTAAATATTTAGCTTTTTAAACTCGTTTAAGTTTAATTAAGTTTTACTCAGCACACGTAAATCGATGAGATGCCTCATAAATTATTGTTGGACTCGTTTTTTTCAACAGCCTTGTCCAGCTGGCTCCACAAAATACCGAGATCTTCAGTGCAAGAAATTTAGTGCAGATTTTGTTGCATACTACAGGGGAGGAAAAGGTAAATATATTTAGAAAAAAAAAAACATCAATTTATCAGTTCGGATTTAAAAGCCAAATTATGTGGGGGTTTTTTCGGGTAGTTTTGGTGTCGAAATGAACTAAGTTTAAGGATATTATCACAAGAATTAATAACTGGATAGGTGAGGCTATTTTACCTATTTAGCTCTATCTAATAACGCTTAAATCTCTTGGTGCTTATTCATTAATTCCCCAGGAATATTTTCAACATTGCGAAAACTGTATATGTTTACCTACGAGTTTACCTAAAGCTCAAGTTTTTTTCATTGCAACTCTTTAACATTTTTATCGATTATCGCGTCATTAAGAATAATAAAATCCTACATGGTGGGCATCCTGACATCACATCACATCACATCACATCGCATCGCATCACGTCACGTCACGTCACGTCACATCACATCACGTCACGTCACATCACATCACATCACTGCTACCAATTCACTAGATCCTCTAGATTAATATGGAAGCTTTATGTTGGTATTAGGTTTCCAAGAACTCTGCTTGTAGCAACGAAAATTTAAGGAGGTAATTTTATCAACCCTTAACTTTCGCATGAGTTTGCACCGTACCACCAAGTGGCAATTTTGATGTTATTTCTTGTTTTCCGTATTGTTGGCTGTAATTGCTATTTAAGCTTGTGTGTAAAGATATAGTCCCGGCGTGATTAGCAAAATGTCAGATTGATCCATGATTCAAAGCCTTATAATAATCAGGTAAGAAAGAATTAATGTTGTCTGTGAAAGTTTTCAGGGCTTGCTAATGTAAAGCAATAATACTTTTATTTTAGATACCTGTACATTGTTTTGCCGAAGAGGAAATCTCCTTTATGTTAAGGGTTTAGTAAAAGACGGGACAAAATGTCTCCACGGTGTGGAAGAGGGTAACGACGTTTGCATTGGTGGAAAGTGCATGGTATGATGCAACACATTTCATGCTTGAACCTATGTTAGGATCCCTAGCATATAGTATGGTTTGATCACAGACACGAGGGACGGCGGAGTGGAGACAACCGTGAATTAGACGTCAGGCTAATAAACTTAGAACGGGTTGTTAACGGAGTACTTTAGGCATACAATGAACGAACGAAAGATCGAGCGAACGAATTGAAACGAATGAATGAAAGCGCATGGCAGAACTAATTCACTAATAATATTCCCTCCGCCCAATGATCCTCCACCGCAAGCTAACTAGAGACTTTTGTATGAAAAATTAAAAGTACAATTCCTCGCCTGACAGCAGGTCTATGTTCTTCGCATTTGGCAACCAAAATCTTCTGTTGAGTATCTGCTCCCTGTAACTCATTAAATAATTTTAAAAAAACATCAATCACCCTCGAACTATTGGGCATCGAACTTTTAAATTTTCCCATACATTTACTGCAACTTTTGCTCTACTTTTCCCTCAAGCAAGATGGCGTCAGGAAACGTGAAAAGGTCTACTGAGTAATTATTTAAAGGAGAAAGTCACTTCAAAAAACTTCTATTTTGTCTCCACGCGTATAGCAAGTAAACATTGGGTTTTTGCACTCACCGAAGTTTCAGCCTCTTAAGAGTCTGCTATCGTGAAGAAATTTATCTCGAAAGAAGCCCAAAATTCGACTTTGGAGGACGCCATTCTGAAACTGTACTTGGCAGTCAGGTTGTCTTTATGTGATGTCATTCCGTCCAACTCGAAATTGGCGGTAAGCAGAAAAACCTGCAACTGATTTGGCATCCTTCACAAGATCAGCAAAATGTATTTTTTTTCAAACGATTATCCACGTCACTATCTTCACTGCTATCATTTTCGGGTTTTGGGGCACGTGTGGCTCAAAATGACACTGCCCAGAGTGGTAGTTGAAAGGCTTCTCGGAAACCATCGGGACAAAATCCCTTCGGGACGGAAAGACGTCACGAAAACGCGGCCTGGCTGCTGAGTGCTGTTTAAAATGGCGGCGACGATCCCAGGTTTTGGGTTTATTTGGAGAAGAATTTCACGAGGAAAACCTGCACTTTAGAAGCTGAAACTTCGGTGCGTGGTTTTTATTACCGTTTTATTAGCCTATTTTAGGGGTAGCATTATCCTTTAAAATTTTACCCCGTTCCATCGAAGTATACAGTAGCTCGATACTAGTCTGATTGGATCCTGATTATCAATTTACTAAAACTTTTAACACAGACATAATAGTTACAGATAATATCTAGATGACATTAATATTATCTTATAGCCTGTCGGGTGCGATTTCAACATCGGATCTGGCTTTTCATTTGATCGTTGTGGAGTTTGCAATGGAGACAGCACCAAATGCACTAAGGTGATGCTCACCTACACTGATGACTGGCGTGAGAAAGGTAAGAAACGTAAAATTAAGTAAAATTACGATAGTCACATCAGCCTTAGCTGGTTTTCGTGCCGTTGTTTCTTTGTGGAAAACCGAAGAAAAGTCTTTGGGACAAGGCGAAAACCAACAACAAACTAAACCCACATATGGCGCCGAGCCGAAATCGAATCGAACCCGGGCCATGTTGGTGGGAGGCTGAACGCCCTCACCACAGCGTCATCCTTGCTCCCCAAACACACCGACTTGTTTGGTCATACTTGTTTATATCTTAACAAGGTGCTTTAGATACGAGGGCTCGAATTTCCCAACTTATTCCCTTACTCTGTCGCGCAGAAGCATTTAATTTCTAAGTTGTAGCTCACGTTCATAAATTTTCAACTAAATTATATTTTGCTCGGTACAATCACAGGAGTTGACAACGCGGACCTTATGTGTGTGGTTCCCAAGGGATCAAAAAATATATGGGTGTTCGAAAAGGCTGCTGATAAAAATAATATAGGTGAGAAGTAGATTTTGTATGTGGTCGTAAAAATTAGCTACCCAGCCACACAGTGCTTCGTTTATATATTTCTGTACATTTATTTTAACACTAACACACTTTTTTCTTTTTATTTACCGTCAGGTGTACAAGATGCCAAGAAAACCTACCTCATAACACCGCCTAGAGCTACAAAGATCAATGCAGCTGGTAGCACAATCACCTATGGTAGAAAATCTAACAAAGAATTTGTGTATATTCCTGGACCAACTAACCAGCCCTTTAGATTCATGGTAAGAAACATAACTAGAACCATCTTTTGTTTAATTTAATGGATGGTGTTAGCATATGAGCTATATTTCACTGCTACATCAACATCGATTGCAATTGACGTTAAGCAGCTCTGAACTATGTGATTATATCAAAATTTGTCTAATTTTACACCATATCAAAAGCTCAGCAAAAAGAATATTGACTGATAATCTCATTCAAGCCATTGTCCTGCTGAAGATCACTTATGGACTGCAAGGGTATGGAGTGAGTATAGCGGACCTGGATGCTGTTCAGAGTTTCCTCAAAAGATATTACATCTTTTTCAATCTTTATAGTTCGTGTATAACAGGGGCATAAACAATGGAGCTGTTTGCAGTTACCTAAAAAGAAAGAAATCAGTGATTAGTTCAAGCGACGTTGAGTGGATCATTGATGAGAAGACAGGATGGTCAACGTGTTCTGAGGATTGCGCTGGAGGTAAAGGCTAGATCTGGTCCACAATGCGTACGCATTTATGAGACTACCTATATTTTAATTCCAAAATATATATATATATATATATTCAGACACCTTGCCCGTTGCCAGTTTTGTTCCTGCATTTCACGCACGTCACAAAACTCAGAAACATGCACAATGGTAGCTGCAATTCAGTATTAACAGTCCGGTAAACATAGACACGGACACAGGTACCTACAGTGGACTTTTTCTAAAGTCCTTTTATCTCGAACTCGTCAGTTATCCTGAACTCTCCGCTATCTCGAACTCAAATCATTTTATTCATATGCGTTATCACTCCGAAAGATATTTTTGTACAGTTCAATTTTACTATGCAATGAAGTAGTTAAAAAAAAATTGCAGAAAAAAACTTAATCAAGTATCCAAGAACGAACTGGCTCTGCGATAAGAAAAGGACGCAGCTAAATAACTTGAGATACTATTTAACGTCAAGATAATTAAAAGCGAGAGTTTTTGAAGAGCTCACATGTTAATTCCAATATCGGCCAGTAACTTACAGGAATCTACTACAAATTAAAACCATACAAGTGTTTTGTATTGATGTTTTATTCGCAGGAAAAAAAACTCGACAAGTAAAGTGCAAACGAAAGGATGATCAATCAATAGTTGCAGATAAGATCTGTGAAAAAGGTGCCGACAAACCACAAGATGAGATGCCGTGTAATACTCAAGCTTGTACTCCAAGGTTTGTCAATGAACTGTGCTCCGCCGAATGGCTAACGATTCACAACTTAACTTCACCTTCACAAACTCGCTACTTTGCTTAATTTACCTTTGTCAACAAATCGGCTAAGTGTATCACTCGCCCGCTGACCTAGCGCAACCATCGTTTTTTCGAAATTCGCACACAAGTTTAGTTAATCTTTGAATATATAAAATGCTCACTCTAACTTTGAGAATTAGAATAAAACCTAACTCGCATACTGACCACAGGAGTGACTCGATGTTTCCCAAGCCCCGAAGAAAGCATAAGTTCCATCAAATTAAACTATGTCCCCATGTCTGAAACAGATGGCACCTGACTGGATGGAGCTCCTGTTCAAAGACATGCGGACGTGGTGTAGTGACGCGTGAACTGTCCTGCAGAGAAAAAGTGAGTCAGGACCCAGAAGAATACAAAACCGTGAGTGAAAGCAGCTGCAAGGAACCAAGACCAAAGGAGCTCCAGAGAGCTTGCTATAAAGTAGCCTGTCCTGCTGAATGGGTTCCTTCTCCATGGGGAGAGGTAAAACCGTTGTCTGTTTGACGTGTTCTTATACATATACATTCTTCGATATTTTATAGTAGTTATATAATCTAAGATAGTTTAGTTTAATATTTACACCCAATTGCACATTTTTCTGTGTTATTTTTTTTTTCTCGGCGCACCTGTAAACTAGCTGGTGCGTCTTGTAGACTCTACTTATCAAGGGTATGGGACGCACCGTTACCATAGCTAAGTGTGTGTCCAAGTAAAATAATCTCTCTCTCTCTGTCTATGTCTATGTGTTCTCAATTTGTATGCATGCAGGTAATAATCTGTATTTTTGATGCCAAAAGAACGATACTGTCGAGTGAGTAATATTTCGGGTGCAGTTTGGGAATGTCATTTTTACTAAAAGTGTCATTACTAAAGCCAAAATTAGAATTGACCGGATGCTAAACACTTATACCACAGGGTTCCACTTAACAGATGCATGCCCCTTAGTAGGTGGGCACTTGGAGGGAGAACCCATACATACATACACTGTAGTAATAAAGCTTTGAGTAACATCTAAAGCCTGGGTCTGTATTACCAACGTAATGCATACATACAACCTTTATAAAGACACGATTACATGGCAAAAGTTTCAGCTTGTGTGGTCGCGTACCAGCTAAATAAAACAAATAACAATTATCAAAGTTCAATGTTTTGATTTACAATAAAAAGGAAAAATCTACATCAAAAAAGATACGGAAAAAACATCTTATAGGAAAAAATAAACGCTATAACATGACGTTTCGGTGTCATCTTGTCGCCATTACCACCTAAGTTAGTATATGTCTGAACTGAACGACTTTAGTCTGCATTTGATAATGGCCACAAGGTGACGTATATTTTTCCTTTGAGATCTACATTAAACTAGGAAGTTAGACAACACTTGTTAAGATTAAAAACATTTAATTTCCATTAGTCTGTAATTAGTCGTTTGTGAAGATTTTTCACAAAAGACTTGAAGCTACTTTTTTTTATTAATTTTTTTATATATATATATAACAAACTTTTATTTGCATACAATACAGTCAGTTACATAACTTACACTACTAACACTCACGCAACTAACATTACAGTACATCTACGTATACAGCTTGAAATACAAACACAGCTAAAGACTTGAAGCTACTTGATGTTTCTGCAGTCAATTAAAAGACCGATCCATCACTAAGAATGTCCTAATGCATTCCAAAGGACGGCCCCTCCGTACAAAAGATAGAATTTTGCATGTATTTTGAAGAAAAACTCGGCGATACGAGTACGTGCTTCATTCAAAGCAGATCTACAGTTGCGGTTCATCAATTGTTTAACCAGACCATGTACGAGTAATCCAAAGTATCCTTTACAGAGAAGTTCAGTTAAAGAAACCTTATATAGATGTGCCGAGTTGCTCTACTTGGCTGTTGCTAAGATCTCTTCCGAGGGCATGTCCGATGGTAAAACGAAAATAATCCTGGCAATACGGCAGTTTTCTCTTTCTAATGCTCTGAATAACTCCGCCTGATTATCTCCAACCCAGACAGCCATCGCGTACGTTGTAGATTATCATTATTATTATGATGATGAAGATGATGATGAGGTAAATCCTTAAATTTTTCTCTTTTCAATTATGGTGTCGAGTTCAGTCCATGAGCTTAGCGCAGTCATAAGTCTGCTTGATTACTTGATGGAGAGAGTCCTCCTAAGTATGTGAGCAGTTCCAAGTAGGACGATTAATTTATTATTATTATTTTTATTATAATTATTATTACTATTATCATTATTATTATTACTATTATTATTATTACTTTTATTTTCATCAAAATTTTAGTCTATGATAGTGGAATGTGTGAAGATTTGCAAATAGGTTTTCTGAGGAGATTTCAATGAAGTTCTTCTTCTTATTATTATTATTATTATTATTATTATTATTATTGGTAGAATATCCCTCAGGTAAAAAGACTCACATATATGTTTGGGAAAAAACTCTGAAATTCTTCGAAATAACTATTTTACTTGTAAAACGTTGATTAATGTTGCTTTATTCATTATTTTTGTGGCAGTGTTCTAAAACCTGTGAAGGTGGTATTATCATCCGCACTCTGAGCTGCAAGAAGCTGAACAGCGATGGTCAATATAGCGCAGTGCCAAAAGTCTTTTGTGAAAACGCAGTCAAGCCGCCTGTATCGGAGGAATGCAATTATGACGTTCCCTGCTCTGGTTTGTAAAGCCTCGGTATGCTTACAATAATTAGATTTCTTACGTATATCAAATTTATTCAATAAAATACGACTAATATCTCAATTAAGGGGGAACTCTTTAAGCTATAGAGGCCCATTCACCTAAAACGTTTGAATAGGAGCTTTAAAGTTTCGGCCATTTCGCTTTTATCTTTTATCTTTTAAACTTGTAGTAAAAGGAAATACATATACTCAAAGGGAATCTTATTTTTCTCCTTTAACCGGGAAGCCTCCATGTTAGCCAATAACTAAGAGGATCACCATCATTATCTGAGAACATTTTAGTTTTTGTTTTGTCTTTTATCCGTCCATCTTGACTGGTTAATGTATCTATTTGTTCTTAAAATATTTGACGCTTTCATATTATCCTTATATATAAAATTAATGCGAACCCGACACAAAAAGCTTGGATATCTTAGACGTGCAAATTCCACCTCTTTTCAAACCTGAATGAATTTGATGGAAATTGATGCCGCAACGTAACAAAATCCAAACATTGTCAATAAAGTAAAACTAAGCAAACGTTTTCATTGAGATAACAGTTCTGCACTCATTCCTGATTTCCTTTATTGTTTAAAATGTTTTAGATGCTCGTGGAAACAATTATTTTCCGTTTCAATGGGCCACGTGCGATATATATTAATATTCCAACATGGCTCCGAGGCTTTCGGGTCAAAATTGTAATTTTCATAAGTTTCTTTTGTCTCTCAATTCCTAAAAGAGACTTAGATACCAAGAAAACAACATTAAATATAGAAGTTTGTCCTGAAAGCCTCGGAGCCATGTTAGAATATTGATTTACCAAACGTGGCCTATTGACTCAGTAGAATTCACTCTTGTCTTGCTTCCTACAGCTTTGATTGTGTCACTCCGTGATATATAATTTTAATAAAATTTACATTTAACGCAATTAATATTCTTTTTATATATATATAGACACAGGTGGTAAACCAAACAAGAGAAGAAGACGTAATAAAAGAAAAAGATCAAGAAGAAGATGAACTGTGATAAACGTCCTACAAGTCGTTTCTTGATTTAATGTTTTATTGTTAGTTGCATGCTTTTGCAATGTTGTAAGAATTTATAACCATGCAAATAAAGCTACTTGTTGACAATGTTAAAGCATTAAAATGATAATAATTAAAAGATATGAAGCCACACGAGTAGTTTTATCAAACTAGCACTGATTACACTAAATTATTCGCTCTTTTAATAAACGAAGCTTGAAAATAGCTTCTTCTGAAAAATGGGTCCGCAATGCGAACTTGTGTGGGATTTCAGTCAAATAAAAGTTGTTGCGCTATGGATAAATCAGAGAAATTGTAGCTTTACAGTGGATATTTATACATTTTGTCTTGTTTTAGTGACGGATTTCGAGTAAAGATACCGTACAGGAGTACCCAACGACAGTTTTGAAGAAAATCCACCGTACGGTCTGCTTAACATTACCCGAGTGTCGCTACGTCAATCTTGTTTAATATTTAACTTTCCTGGGAAAAAAATACCCGCTCTTCACCGCCAGCAAGCAGGTTTTCGAAGTTATCGGACTCCCAGCCAGCGCTCGACGATGAGGTCGTCAACGAGCCAGCATGCTTTAAATTTGTCACCTAGCTAGCCAGCATAAGAAAAGTTTGCCAAAAGTTTGCCAGCATGTTCGAGTATACCATTTTTTGCCAGCCAGCGAGCGAGTAATTTAAATATACCATAGCAAGGTACATTTCCTTAAAACTATTAATATAACAACGGATTTAGTATTACGTACCATGAACGCAAAAAGTACGTTAATGGTTTCATTTTTACATTTGACTGGAAAGTTTTTGTAACACTTAAGAGATTACACTTACCAAACAACAGTAAACAAAAGAGAAAGATAAAATGTGCTTAAAGTGTCCAAGCTTCACTCTGAAAATAAGTCGTTAATTCCCTCCAAAAGAAGCGTGAAGTATAAACAATGTCCATTCAGTTAACAGACGTAATCTAGATATTAATGAAGATCTATCGTTGTTATTATAAGTACAACAAGCAACCTGTCAATCAGTTTCAAACGCTTACATACGACAAACTTTCACATTCATTTCATTTCCCACAGTTATTGTTCCAAAAATTCAACGAACATCCATGCAAAGAAAAATTGTTTAGCTTATGAAGTAAAAGCAAGACAAGATTACCAAGCCCTCACTAGGCTTTGGCTACCCAGTGTCTGTCATTTTAATTTTCAAATGAACCTACGATACAAACAGATGTCAGTTACCTTTGTCAATATGACATTTCGTTGGCCAGAGGTTCAATACAGAACCCGGAAGGATTTGCAGCAAAAGCAATCGTCAGTTGTTCCTCAGGCGATCACCGCAAAAGACTCACGACAGAAGCCGCAAGGATTCGCAGCAAAAGCAATCGTTAGTCGTTCGTCAGGCGATCACCGCAAAAGACTCACGACAGAAGCCGCAAGGATTCGCAGCAAAAGCAATCGTTACTTGTTTGTCAGGCGATCACCGCAAAAGACTCACGACAGAAGCCGCAAGGATTCGCAGCAAAAGCAATCGTTACTTGTTTGTCAGGCGATCACCGCAGAAGACTCACGACAGAAGCCGCAAGGATTCGCAGCAAAAGCAATCGTTACTTGTTTGTCAGGCGATCACCGCAAAAGACTCACGACAGAAGCCGCAAGGATTCGCAGCAAAAGCAATCGTTACTTGTTTGTCAAGCCATCACCGCAAAAGACTCACGACAGAACCCGCAAGGATTCGCAGCAAAAGCAATCGTTACTTGTTTGTCAGGCGATCACCGCAGAAGACTCACGACAGAAGCCGCAAGGATTCGCAGCAAAAGCAATCGTTACTTGTTTGTCAGGCGATCACCGCAAAAGACTCACGACAGAAGCCGCAAGGATTCGCAGCAAAAGCAATTGTTACTTGTTTGTCAGGCGATCACCGCAAAAGACTCACGACAGAAGCCGCAAGGATTCGCAGCAAAAGCAATCGTTAGTCGTTCGTCAGGCCATCACCGCAAAAGACTCACGACAGAAGCCGCAAGAATTCGCAGCAAAAGCAATCGTTACTTGTTTGTCAGGCGATCACCGCAAAAGACTCACGACAGAAGCCGCAAGGATTCGCAGCAAAAGCAATCGTTAGTCGTTCATCAGGCGATCAACGCAAAAGACTCACGACAGAAGCCGCAAGGATTCGCAGCAAAAGCAATCGTTACTTGTTTGTCAGGCGATCACCGCAAAAGACTCACGACAGAAGCCGCAAGGATGCGCAGCAAAAGCAATCGTTAGTCGTTCGTCAAGCGATCACCGCAAAAGACTCACGACAGAAGCCGCAAGGATTCGCTGCAAAAGCAATCGTTAGTCGTTCGTCAGGCGATCACCGCAGAAGACTCACGACAGAAGCCGCAAGGATTCGCAGCAAAAGCAATCGTTAGTCGTTCGTCAGGCGATCACCGCAAAAGACTCACGACAGAAGCCGCAAGGATTCGTAGCAAAAGCAATCGTTACTTGTTTGTCACGCGAACACCGCAAAAGACTCACGACAGAAGCCGCAAGGATTCGCAGCAAAAGCAATCGTTAGTCGTTCGTCAGGCGATCACCGCAAAAGACTCACGACAGAAGCCGCAAGAATTCGCAGCAAAAGCAATCGTTACTTGTTTGTCAGGCGATCACCGCAAAAGACTCACGACAGAAGCCGCAGGGATTCGCAGCAAAAGCAATCGTTAGTCGTTCATCAGGCGATCAACGCAAAAGACTCACGACAGAAGCCGCAAGGATTCGCAGCAAAAGCAATCGTTACTTGTTTGTCAGGCGATCACCGCAAAAGACTCACGACAGAAGCCGCAAGGATTCGCAGCAAAAGCAATCGTTAGTCGTTCGTCAAGCGATCACCGCAAAAGACTCACGACAGAAGCCGCAAGGATTCGCTGCAAAAGCAATCGTTAGTCGTTCGTCAGGCGATCACCGCAGAAGACTCACGACAGAAGCCGCAAGGATTCGCAGCAAAAGCAATCGTTAGTCGTTCGTCAGGCGATCACCGCAAAAGACTCACGACAGAAGCCGCAAGGATTCGTAGCAAAAGCAATCGTTACTTGTTTGTCAGGCGATCACCGCAAAAGACTCACGACAGAACCCGCAAGGATTCGCAGCAAAACCAATCGTTAGTCGTTCGGCAGGCGACCACCGCAAAAGACTCACGACAGAAGCCGCAAGGATTCGTAGCAAAAGCAATCGTTACTTGTTTGTCAGGCGATCACCGCAAAAGACTCAGGACAGAAGCCGCAAGGATGCGCAGCAAAAGCAATCGTTAGTCGTTCGTCAGGCGATCACTGCAAAAGACTCACGACAGAAGCCGCAAGGATTCGCAGCAAAAGCAATCGTTACTTGTTTGTCAGGCGATCACCGCAAAAGACTCACGACAGAAGCCGCAAGGATTCGTAGCAAAAGCAATCGTTACTTGTTTGTCAGGCGATCACCGCAAAAGACTCACGACAGAAGCCGCAAGGATTCGAAGCAAAAGCAATCGTTAGTCGTTCGGCAGGCGACCACCGCAAAAGACTCACGACAGAAGCCGCAAGGATTCGCAGCAAAAGCAATCGTTAGTCGTTCGTCAGGCGATCACCGCAAAAGACTCACGACAGAAGCCGCAAGGATTCGTAGCAAAAGCAATCGTTACTTGTTTGTCACGCGAACACCGCAAAAGACTCACGACAGAAGCCGCAAGGATTCGCAGCAAAAGCAATCGTTAGTCGTTCGTCAGGCGATCACCGCAAAAGACTCACGACAGAAGCCGCAAGAATTCGCAGCAAAAGCAATCGTTACTTGTTTGTCAGGCGATCACCGCAAAAGACTCACGACAGAAGCCGCAGGGATTCGCAGCAAAAGCAATCGTTAGTCGTTCATCAGGCGATCAACGCAAAAGACTCACGACAGAAGCCGCAAGGATTCGCAGCAAAAGCAATCGTTACTTGTTTGTCAGGCGATCACCGCAAAAGACTCACGACAGAAGCCGCAAGGATTCGCAGCAAAAGCAATCGTTAGTCGTTCGTCAAGCGATCACCGCAAAAGACTCACGACAGAAGCCGCAAGGATTCGCTGCAAAAGCAATCGTTAGTCGTTCGTCAGGCGATCACCGCAGAAGACTCACGACAGAAGCCACAAGGATTCGCAGCAAAAGCAATCGTTAGTCGTTCGTCAGGCGATCACCGCAAAAGACTCACGACAGAAGCTGCAAGGATTCGTAGCAAAAGCAATCGTTACTTGTTTGTCAGGCGATCACCGCAAAAGACTCACGACAGAAGCCGCAAGGATTCGAAGCAAAAGCAATCGTTAGTCGTTCGGCAGGCGACCACCGCAAAAGACTCACGACAGAAGCCGCAAGGATTCGTAGCAAAAGCAATCGTTACTTGTTTGTCAGGCGATCACCGCAAAAGACTCAGGACAGAAGCCGCAAGGATGCGCAGCAAAAGCAATCGTTAGTCGTTCGTCAGGCGATCACTGCAAAAGACTCACGACAGAAGCCGCAAGGATTCGCAGCAAAAGCAATCGTTACTTGTTTGTCAGGCGATCACCGCAAAAGACTCACGACAGAAGCCGCAAGGATTCGTAGCAAAAGCAATCGTTACTTGTTTGTCAGGCGATCACCGCAAAAGACTCACGACAGAAGCCGCAAGGATTCGAAGCAAAAGCAATCGTTAGTCGTTCGGCAGGCGACCACCGCAAAAGACTCACGACAGAAGCCGCAAGGATTCGTAGCAAAAGCAATCGTTACTTGTTTGTCAGGCGATCACCGCAAAAGACTCAGGACAGAAGCCGCAAGGATGCGCAGCAAAAGCAATCGTTAGTCGTTCGTCAGGCCATCACCGCAAAAGACTCACGACAGAAGCCGCAAGAATTCGCAGCAAAAGCAATCGTTACTTGTTTGTCAGGCGATCACCGCAAAAGACTCACGACAGAAGCCGCAAGGATTCGCAGCAAAAGCAATCGTTAGTCGTTCGTCAGGCGATCACTGCAGAAGACTCACGACAGAAGCCGCAAGGATTCGCAGCAAAAGCAATCGTTAGTCGTTCGTCAGGCGATCACCGCAGAAGACTCACGACAGAAGCCGCAAGGATTCGCAGCAAAAGCAATCGTTAGTCGTTCGTCAGGCGATCACCGCAGAAGACTCAGGACAGAAGCCGCAAGGATTCGCAGCAAAAGCAATCGTTAGTCGTTCGTCAAACGATCACCGCAAAAGACTCACGACAGAAGCCGCAAGGATTCGCAGCAAAAGCAATTGTTACTTGTTTGTCAGGCGATCACCGCAAAAGACTCACGACAGAAGCCGCAAGGATTCGCAGCAAAAGCAATCGTTAGTCGTTTGTCAGGCGATCACCGCAAAAGACTCACGACAGAAGCCGCAAGAATTCGCAGGAAAAGCAATCGTTACTTGTTTGTCAGGCGATCACCGCAAAAGACTCACGACAGAAGCCGCAGGGATTCGCAGCAAAAGCAATCGTTAGTCGTTCATCAGGCGATCAACGCAAAAGACTCACGACAGAAGCCGCAAGGATTCGCAGCAAAAGCAATCGTTACTTGTTTGTCAGGCGATCACCGCAAAAGACTCACGACAGAAGCCGCAAGGATTCGCAGCAAAAGCAATCGTTAGTCGTTCGTCAGGCGATCACTGCAGAAGACTCACGACAGAAGCCGCAAGGATTCGCAGCAAAAGCAATCGTTAGTCGTTCGTCAGGCGATCACTGCAGAAGACTCACGACAGAAGCCGCAAGGATTCGCAGCAAAAGCAATCGTTAGTCGTTCGTCAGGCGATCACCGCAGAAGACTCACGACAGAAGCCGCAAGGATTCGCAGCAAAAGCAATCGTTAGTCGTTCGTCAGGCGATCACCGCAGAAGACTCAGGACAGAAGCCGCAAGGATTCGCAGCAAAAGCAATCGTTAGTCGTTCGTCAAACGATCACCGGAAAAGACTCACGACAGAAGCCGCAAGGATTCGCAGCAAAAGCAATTGTTACTTGTTTGTCAGGCGATCACCGCAAAAGACTCACGACAGAAGCCGCAAGGATTCGCAGCAAAAGCAATCGTTAGTCGTTCGTCAGGCGATCACCGCAAAAGACTCACGACAGAAGCCGCAAGAATTCGCAGCAAAAGCAATCGTTACTTGTTTGTCAGGCGATCACCGCAAAAGACTCACGACAGAAGCCGCAGGGATTCGCAGCAAAAGCAATCGTTAGTCGTTCATCAGGCGATCAACGCAAAAGACTCACGACAGAAGCCGCAAGGATTCGCAGCAAAAGCAATCGTTACTTGTTTGTCAGGCGATCACCGCAAAAGACTCACGACAGAAGCCGCAAGGATTCGCAGCAAAAGCAATCGTTAGTCGTTCGTCAAGCGATCACCGCAAAAGACTCACGACAGAAGCCGCAAGGATTCGCTGCAAAAGCAATCGTTAGTCGTTCGTCAGGCGATCACCGCAGAAGACTCACGACAGAAGCCGCAAGGATTCGCAGCAAAAGCAATCGTTAGTCGTTCGTCAGGCGATCACCGCAAAAGACTCACGACAGAAGCCGCAAGGATTCGTAGCAAAAGCAATCGTTACTTGTTTGTCAGGCGATCACCGCAAAAGACTCACGACAGAAGCCGCAAGGATTCGCTGCAAAAGCAATCGTTAGTCGTTCGTCAGGCGATCACCGCAGAAGACTCAGGACAGAAGCCGCAAGGATTCGCAGCAAAAGCAATCGTTAGTCGTTCGTCAGGCGATCACCGCAGAAGACTCACGACAGAAGCCGCAAGGATTCGCAGCAAAAGCAATCGTTAGTCGTTCGTCAGGCGATCACCGCAGAAGACTCAGGACAGAAGCCGCAAGGATTCGCAGCAAAAGCAATCGTTAGTCGTTCGTCAAACGATCACCGCAAAAGACTCACGACAGAAGCCGCAAGGATTCGTAGCAAAAGCAATCGTTACTTGTTTGTCAGGCGATCACCGCAAAAGACTCACGACAGAAGCCGCAAGGATTCGCAGTAAAAGCAATCGTTACTTGTTTGTCAGGCGATCACCGCAAAAGACTAACGACAGAAGCCGCAAGGATTCGCAGCAAAAGCAATCGTTAGTCGTTCGTCAGGCGATCACCGCAAAAGACTAACGACAGCAGCCGCAAGGATTTGCAGTAAAAGCAATCGTTAGTCGTTCGTCAGGCGATCACCGCAAAAGACTCACGACAGAAGCCGCAAAGATTTGCAGTAAAAGCAATCGTTACTTGTTCGTCAAGCGATCACCGCAAAAGACTCACGACAGAAGCCGCAAGGATTCGTAGCAAAAGCAATCGTTACTTGTTTGTCAGGCGATCACCGCAAAAGACTCAGGGCAGAAGCCGCAAGGATTCGAAGCAAAAGCAATCGTTAGTCGTTCGTCAGGCGACCACCGCAAAAGACTCAGGACAGAAGCCGCAAGGATTCGTAGCAAAAGCAATCGTTACTGGTTCGTCAGGCGATCACTGCAAAAGACTCACGACAGAAGCCGCAAGGATTTGCAGTAAAAGCAATCGTTACTGGTTCGTCAGGCGATCACGGCAAAAGACTCACGACAGAAGCCGCAAGGATGCGCAGCAAAAGCAATCGTTAGTCGTTCGTCAGGCGATCACTGCAAAAGACTCACGACAGAAGCCGCAAGGATTCGCAGCAAAAGCAATCGTTACTTGTTTGTCAGGCGATCACCGCAAAAGACTCACGACAGAAGCCGCAAGGATTCGCAGTAAACGCAATCGTTACTTGTTTGTCAGGCGATCACCGCAAAAGACTCACGACAGAAGCCGCAAGGATTCCCAGCAAAAGCAATCGTTACTTGTTTCTCAGGCGATCACCGCAAAAGACTAACGACAGAAGCCGCAAGGATTCGCAGCAAAAGCAATCGTTACTGGTTTGTCAGGCGATCACCGCAAAAGACTCACGACAGAAGCCGCAAGGGCTCGGAGCAAAAGCACTCGTTACTTGTTTGTCAGGCGATCACCGCAAAAGACTAACGACAGAAGCCGCAACGGTTCGTAGCAAAAGCAATCGTTACTTGTTTGTCAGGCGATCACCGCAAAAGACTCACGACAGAAGCCGCAAGGATTCCCAGCAAAAGCAATCGTTACTTGTTTCTCAGGCGATCACCGCAAAATACTAACGACAGAAGCCGCAAGGATTCGCAGCAAAAGCAATCGTTACTGGTTTGTCAGGCGATCACCGCAAAAGACTTACGACAGAACCCGCAAGGGCTCGGAGCAAAAGCACTCGTTACTTGTTTGTCAGGCGATCACCGCAAAAGACTAACGACAGAAGCCGCAACGGTTCGTAGGAAAAGCAATCGTTACTTGTTTGTCAGGCGATCACCGCAAAAGACTCACGACAGAAGCCGCAAGGATTCGCAGCAAAACCAATCGTTAGTCGTTCATCAAGCGATCACCACAACAGAATCACGACAGAAACCGCAAGGATTCGTAGCAAAAGCAATCGTTACTTGTTGGTCAGGCGATCACCGCAAAACACTCACGACAGAAGCTGCAAGGATTCGCAGCAAAAGCAATCGTTACTTGTTTGTCAGGCGATCACCGCAAAAGACTGACGACAGAAGCCGCAAGGATTCGCAGCAAAAGCAATCGTTAGTCGTTCGTCAGGCGATCACCGCAGAAGACTCACGACAGAAGCCGCAAGGATTCACAGCAAAAGCAATCGTTACTTGCTGGTCAGGCGATCACCGCAAAAGACTCACGACAGAAGCCGCAAGGATTCGGAGTAAAAGCAATCGTTACTTGTTTGTCAGGTGATCACCGCAAAAGACTCACGACAGAAGCCGCAAAGATTCGCAGTAAAAGCAATCGTTAGTCGTTCGTCAGGCGATCACCGCAAAAGACTCACGACAGAAGCCGCAAGGATTCGCAGTAAAAGCAATCGTTACTTGTTCGTCAGGTGATCACCGCAAAAGACTCACGACAGAAGCCGCAAGGATTCGCAGTAAAAGCAATCGTTAGTCGTTCGTCAGGCGATCACCGCAAAACACTCATGACAGAAGCCGCAAAGATTCGCAGCAAAAGCAATCGTTACTTGTTTGTCAGGCGATCACCGCAAAAGACTCACGACAGAAGCCGCAACGATTCGCAGCAAAAGCAATCGTTAGTCGTTCGTCAGGCGATCACCGCAGAAGACTCACGACAGAAGCCGCAAGGATTTGCAGCAAAAGCAATCGTTACTTGCTGCTCAGGCGATCACCGCAAAAGACTTACGACAGAAGCCGCAAAGATTTGCAGCAAAAGCAATCGTTACTTCTTGGTCAGGCAATCACCGCAAAAGACTCACGACAGAAGCCGCAAGGATTCGCAGCAAAAGCAATCGTTAGTCATTCGTCAGGCCATCATCGCAGAAGACTCACGACAGAAGCCGCAAGGATTCGCAGCAAAAGCAATCGTTAGTTGTTCGTCAGGCGATCACCGCAAAAGACTCACGACTGAAGCCGCAAGGATTCGCAGCAAAAGCAATCGTTAGTCGTTCGTCAGGTGATCACCGCAAAAGACTCACGACAGAAGCCGCAAGGATTCGCAGTAAAAGCAATCGTTACTTGTTTGTCAGGCGATCACCGCAAAAGACTCACGACAAAAGCCGCAAGGATTCGCAGCAAAAGCAATCGTTACTTTTTTATCAGGCGATCACCGCAAAAGACTCACGACAGAAGCCGCAAGGATTCGCAGCAAAAGCAATCGTTAGTCGTTCGTCAGGCGATCACCGCAAAAGGCTCACGACAAAAGCCGCAAGGATTCGCAGCAAAAGCAATCGTTAGTCGTTCGTCAGGCGATCACCGCAAAAGACTCACGACAGAAGCCGCAAGGATTCGCAGCAAAAGCAATCGTTACTTGTTTGTCAGGCGATCACCGCAAAAGGCTCACGACAGAAGCCGCAAGGATTCGCAGCAAAAGCAATCGTTACTTGTTTGTCAGGCGATGACCGCAAAAGACTCACGACAGAAGCCGCAAGGATTCGCAGTAAAAGCAATCGTTACTTGTTTGTCAGGCGATCACCGCAAAAGGCTCACGACAAAAGCCGCAAGGATTCGCAGCAAAAGCAATCGTTAGTCGTTCGTCAGGCGATCACCGCAAAAGACTCACGACTGAAGCCGCAAGGATTCACAGCAAAAGCAATCGTTAGTCGTTTGTCAGGCGATCACCGCAAAAGACTCACGACAGAAGCCGCAAGGATTCGCAGCAAAAGCAATCGTTACTTGTTTGTCACGCGATCACTGCAAAAGACTCACGACAGAAGCCGCAAGGATTCGCAGTAAAAGCAATCGTTACTTGTTTGTCAGGCGATCACCGCAAAAGACTCACGACAGAAGCCGCAAGGATTTGCAGCAAAAGCAATCGTTACTTGTTTGTCAGGCGATCACCGCAAAAGACTCACGACAGAAGCCGCAAGGATTCGCAGCAAAAGCAATCGTTACTTGTTTGTCAGGCGATCACCGCAAAAGACTCACGACAGAAGCCGCAAGGATTCGCAGCAAAAGCAATCGTTACTTCTTCGTCAGGCGATCACCGCAAAAGACTCACGACAGAAGCCGCAAGGATTCGCAGTAAAAGCAATCGTTACTTCTTCGTCAGGCGATCACCGCAAAAGACTCACGACAGAAGCCGCAAGGATTCGCAGTAAAAGCAATCGTTACTTGTTTGTCAGGCGATCACCGCAAAAGACTCACGACAGAAGCCGCAAGGATTCGCAGCAAAAGCAATCGTTAGTCGTTCGTCAGGCGATCACCGCAAAAGACTCACGACAGAAGCCGCAAGGATTCGCAGCAAAAGCAATCGTTACTTGTTTGTCAGGCGATCACCGCAAAAGGCTCACGACAGAAGCCGCAAGGATTCGCAGCAAAAGCAATCGTTACTTGTTTGTCAGGCGATGACCGCAAAAGACTCACGACAGAAGCCGCAAGGATTCGCAGTAAAAGCAATCGTTACTTGTTTGTCAGGCGATCACCGCAAAAGGCTCACGACAAAAGCCGCAAGGATTCGCAGCAAAAGCAATCGTTAGTCGTTCGTCAGGCGATCACCGCAAAAGACTCACGACTGAAGCCGCAAGGATTCACAGCAAAAGCAATCGTTAGTCGTTTGTCAGGCGATCACCGCAAAAGACTCACGACAGAAGCCGCAAGGATTCGCAGCAAAAGCAATCGTTACTTGTTTGTCAGGCGATCACTGCAAAAGACTCACGACAGAAGCCGCAAGGATTCGCAGTAAAAGCAATCGTTACTTGTTTGTCAGGCGATCACCGCAAAAGACTCACGACAGAAGCCGCAAGGATTTGCAGCAAAAGCAATCGTTACTTGTTTGTCAGGCGATCACCGCAAAAGACTCACGACAGAAGCCGCAAGGATTCGCAGCAAAAGCAATCGTTACTTGTTTGTCAGGCGATCACCGCAAAAGACTCACGACAGAAGCCGCAAGGATTCGCAGCAAAAGCAATCGTTACTTCTTCGTCAGGCGATCACCGCAAAAGACTCACGACAGAAGCCGCAAGGATTCGCAGTAAAAGCAATCGTTACTTCTTCGTCAGGCGATCACCGCAAAAGACTCACGACAGAAGCCGCAAGGATTCGCAGTAAAAGCAATCGTTACTTGTTTGTCAGGCGATCACCGCAAAAGACTCACGACAGAAGCCGCAAGGATTCGCAGCAAAAGCAATCGTTAGTCGTTCGTCAGGCGATCACTGCAAAAGACTCACGACAGAACCCGCAAGGATTCGCAGCAAAAGCAATCGTTACTGGTTTGTCAGGCGATCACCGCAAAAGACTTACGACAGAAGCCGCAAGGGCTCGGAGCAAAAGCACTCGTTACTTGTTTGTCAGGCGATCACCGCAAAAGACTAACGACAGAAGCCGCAACGGTTCGTAGCAAAAGCAATCGTTACTTGTTTGTCAGGCGATCACCGCAAAAGACTCACGACAGAAGCCGCAAGGATTCGCAGCAAAACCAATCGTTAGTCGTTCATCAAGCGATCACCACAACAGAATCACGACAGAAACCGCAAGGATTCGTAGCAAAAGCAATCGTTACTTGTTGGTCAGGCGATCACCGCAAAACACTCACGACAGAAGCTGCAAGGATTCGCAGCAAAAGCAATCGTTACTTGTTTGTCAGGCGATCACCGCAAAAGACTGACGACAGAAGCCGCAAGGATTCGCAGCAAAAGCAATCGTTAGTCGTTCGTCAGGCGATCACCGCAGAAGACTAACGACAGAAGCCGCAAGGATTCACAGCAAAAGCTATCGTTACTTGCTGGTCAGGCGATCACCGCAAAAGACTCACGACAGAAGCCGCAAGGATTCAGAGTAAAAGCAATCGTTACTTGTTTGTCAGGTGATCACCGCAAAAGACTCACGACAGAAGCCGCAAGGATTCGCAGTAAAAGCAATCGTTAGTCGTTCGTCAGGCGATCACCGCAAAAGACTCACGACAGAAGCCGCAAGGATTCGCAGTAAAAGCAATCGTTACTTGTTCGTCAGGTGATCACCGCAAAAGACTCACGACAGAACCCGCAAGGATTCGCAGTAAAAGCAATCGTTAGTCGTTCGTCAGGCGATCACCGCAAAACACTCATGACAGAAGCCGCAAGGATTCGCAGCAAAAGCAATCGTTACTTGTTTGTCAGGCGATCACCGCAAAAGACTCACGACAGAAGCCGCAACGATTCGCAGCAAAAGCAATCGTTAGTCGTTCGTCAGGCGATCACCGCAGAAGACTCACGACAGAAGCCGCAAGGATTTGCAGCAAAAGCAATCGTTACTTGCTGCTCAGGCGATCACCGCAAAAGACTTCCGACAGAAGCCGCAAGGATTCGCAGCAAAAGCAATCGTTACTTCTTGGTCAGGCAATCACCGCAAAAGACTCACGACAGAAGCCGCAAGGATTCGCAGTAAAAGCAATCGTTACTTGTTTGTCAGGCAATCACCGCAAAAGACTCACGACAGAAGCCGCAAGGATTCGCAGCAAAAGCAATCGTTACTTGCTGGTCAGGCGATCACCGCAAAAGACTTACGACAGAAGCCGCAAGGATTTGCAGCAAAAGCAATCGTTACTTCTTGGTCAGGCAATCACCGCAAAAGACTCACGACAGAAGCCGCAAGGATTCGCAGCAAAAGCAATCGTTAGTCATTCGTCAGGCCATCACCGCAGAAGACTCACGACAGAAGCCGCAAGGATTCGCAGCAAAAGCAATCCTTAGTTGTTCGTCAGGCGATCACCGCAAAAGACTCACGACTGAAGCCGCAAGGATTCGCAGCAAAAGCAATCGTTACTTTTTTATCAGGCGATCACCGCAAAAGACTCACGACAGAAGCCGCAAGGATTCGCAGCAAAAGCAATCGTTAGTCGTTCGTCAGGCGATCACCGCAAAAGACTCACGACAGAAGCCGCAAGGATTCGCAGCAAAAGCAATCGTTACTTGTTTGTCAGGCGATCACCGCAAAAGGCTCACGACAGAAGCCGCAAGGATTCGCAGCAAAAGCAATCGTTACTTGTTTGTCAGGCGATCACCGCAAAAGACTCACGACAGAAGCCGCAAGGATTCGCAGTAAAAGCAATCGTTACTTGTTTGTCAGGCGATCACCGCAAAAGGCTCACGACAAAAGCCGCAAGGATTCGCAGCAAAAGCAATCGTTAGTCGTTCGTCAGGCGATCACCGCAAAAGACTCACGACTGAAGCCGCAAGGATTCACAGCAAAAGCAATCGTTAGTCGTTTGTCAGGCGATCACCGCAAAAGACTCACGACAGAAGCCGCAAGGATTCGCAGCAAAAGCAATCGTTACTTGTTTGTCAGGCGATCACTGCAAAAGACTCACGACAGAAGCCGCAAGGATTCGCAGGAAAAGCAATCGTTACTTGTTTGTCAGGCGATCACCGCAAAAGACTCACGACAGAAGCCGCAAGGATTCGCAGCAAAAGCAATCGTTACTTGTTTGTCAGGCGATCACCGCAAAAGACTCACGACAGAAGCCGCAAGGATTCGCAGCAAAAGCAATCGTTACTTGTTTGTCAGGCGATCACCGCAAAAGACTCACGACAGAAGCCGCAAGGATTCGCAGCAAAAGCAATCGTTACTTCTTCGTCAGGCGATCACCGCAAAAGACTCACGACAGAAGCCGCAAGGATTCGCAGTAAAAGCAATCGTTACTTGTTTGTCAGGCGATCACCGCAAAAGACTCACGACAGAAGCCGCAAGGATTCGCAGCAAAAGCAATCGTTAGTCGTTCGTCAGGCGATCACTGCAAAAGACTCACGACAGAAGCCGCAAGGATTCGCAGCAAAAGCAATCGTTACTTGTTTGTCAGGCGATCACCGCAAAAGACTCACGACAGAAGCCGCAAGGATTCGCAGTAAAAGCAATCGTTACTTGTTTGTCAGGCGAACACCGTCAAAGACTCACGACAGAAGCCGCAAGGATTCGCAGCAAAAGCAATCGTTAGTCGTTCGTCAGGCGATCACCGCAAAAGACTCACGACAGAAGCCGCAAGGATTCGCAGCAAAAGCAATCGTTAGTCATTCGTCAGGCCATCACCGCAGAAGACTCACGACAGAAGCCGCAAGGATTCGCAGCAAAAGCAATCGTTAGTTGTTCGTCAGGCGATCACCGCAAAAGACTCACGACTGAAGCCGCAAGGATTCGCAGCAAAAGCAATCGTTAGTCGTTCGTCAGGCGATCACTGCAAAAGACTCACGACAGAAGCCGCAAGGATTCGCAGCAAAAGCAATCGTTACTTGTTTGTCAGGCGATCACCGCAAAAGACTCACGACAGAAGCCGCAAGGATTCGCAGTAAAAGCAATCGTTACTTGTTTGTCAGGCGAACACCGTCAAAGACTCACGACAGAAGCCGCAAGGATTCGCAGCAAAAGCAATCGTTACTTCTTCGTCAGGCGATCACCGCAAAAGACTCACGACAGAAGCCGCAAGGATTCGCAGTAAAAGCAATCGTTACTTGTTTGTCAGGCGATCACCGCAAAAGACTCACGACAGAAGCCGCAAGGATTCGCAGCAAAAGCAATCGTTAGTCGTTCGTCAGGCGATCACTGCAAAAGACTCACGACAGAAGCCGCAAGGATTCGCAGCAAAAGCAATCGTTACTTGTTTGTCAGGCGATCACCGCAAAAGACTCACGACAGAAGCCGCAAGGATTCGCAGTAAAAGCAATCGTTACTTGTTTGTCAGGCGATCACCGCAAAAGACTCACGACAGAAGCCGCAAGGATTCGCAGCAATAGCAATCGTTAGTCGTTCGTCAGGCGATCACCGCAAAAGACTCACGACAGAAGCCGCAAGGATTCGCAGCAAAAGCAATCGTTACTTGTTTGTCAGGCGATCACCGCAAAAGACTCACGACAGAAGCCGCAAGGATTCGCAGCAAAAGCAATCGTTAGTCGTTCGTCAGGCGATCACCGCAAAAGACTCACGACAGAAGCCGCAAGGATTCGCAGTAAAAGCAATCGTTACTTGTTTGTCAGGCGATCACCGCAAAAGACTCACGACAGAAGCCGCAAGGATTCGCAGCAAAAGCAATCGTTAGTCGTTCGGCAGGCGATCACTGCAAAAGACTCACGACAGAAGCCGCAAGGATTCGCAGCAAAAGCAATCGTTACTTGTTTGTCAGGCGATCACCGCAAAAGACTCACGACAGAAGCCGCAAGGATTCGCAGTAAAAGCAATCGTTACTTGTTTGTCAGGCGAACACCGTCAAAGACTCACGACAGAAGCCGCAAGGATTCGCAGCAAAAGCAATCGTTAGTCGTTCGTCAGGCGATCACCGCAAAAGACTCACGACAGAAGCCGCAAGGATTCGCAGCAAAAGCAATCGTTAGTCATTCGTCAGGCCATCACCGCAGAAGACTCACGACAGAAGCCGCAAGGATTCGCAGCAAAAGCAATCGTTAGTTGTTCGTCAGGCGATCACCGCAAAAGACTCACGACTGAAGCCGCAAGGATTCGCAGCAAAAGCAATCGTTACTTTTTTATCAGGCGATCACCGCAAAAGACTCACGACAGAAGCCGCAAGGATTCGCAGCAAAAGCAATCGTTAGTCGTTCGTCAGGCGATCACCGCAAAAGACTCACGACAGAAGCCGCAAGGATTCGCAGCAAAAGCAATCGTTACTTGTTTGTCAGGCGATCACCGCAAAAGGCTCACGACAGAAGCCGCAAGGATTCGCAGCAAAAGCAATCGTTACTTGTTTGTCAGGCGATCACCGCAAAAGACTCACGACAGAAGCCGCAAGGATTCGCAGCAAAAGCAATCGTTAGTTGTTCGTCAGGCGATCACCGCAAAAGACTCACGACTGAAGCCGCAAGGATTCGCAGCAAAAGCAATCGTTACTTTTTTATCAGGCGATCACCGCAAAAGACTCACGACAGAAGCCGCAAGGATTCGCAGCAAAAGCAATCGTTAGTCGTTCGTCAGGCGATCACCGCAAAAGACTCACGACAGAAGCCGCAAGGATTCGCAGCAAAAGCAATCGTTACTTGTTTGTCAGGCGATCACCGCAAAAGGCTCACGACAGAAGCCGCAAGGATTCGCAGCAAAAGCAATCGTTACTTGTTTGTCAGGCGATCACCGCAAAAGACTCACGACAGAAGCCGCAAGGATTCGCAGTAAAAGCAATCGTTACTTGTTTGTCAGGCGATCACCGCAAAAGGCTCACGACAAAAGCCGCAAGGATTCGCAGCAAAAGCAATCGTTAGTCGTTCGTCAGGCGATCACCGCAAAAGACTCACGACTGAAGCCGCAAGGATTCACAGCAAAAGCAATCGTTAGTCGTTTGTCAGGCGATCACCGCAAAAGACTCACGACAGAAGCCGCAAGGATTCGCAGCAAAAGCAATCGTTACTTGTTTGTCAGGCGATCACTGCAAAAGACTCACGACAGAAGCCGCAAGGATTCGCAGTAAAAGCAATCGTTACTTGTTTGTCAGGCGATCACCGCAAAAGACTCACGACAGAAGCCGCAAGGATTCGCAGCAAAAGCAATCGTTACTTGTTTGTCAGGCGATCACCGCAAAAGACTCACGACAGAAGCCGCAAGGATTCGCAGCAAAAGCAATCGTTACTTCTTCGTCAGGCGATCACTGCAAAAGACTCACGACAGAAGCCGCAAGGATTCGCAGTAAAAGCAATCGTTACTTCTTCGTCAGGCGATCACCGCAAAAGACTCACGACAGAAGCCGCAAGGATTCGCAGTAAAAGCAATCGTTACTTGTTTGTCAGGCGATCACCGCAAAAGACTCACGACAGAAGCCGCAAGGATTCGCAGCAAAAGCAATCGTTAGTCGTTCGTCAGGCGATCACTGCAAAAGACTCACGACAGAAGCCGCAAGGATTCGCAGCAAAAGCAATCGTTACTTGTTTGTCAGGCGATCACCGCAAAAGACTCACGACAGAAGCCGCAAGGATTCGCAGTAAAAGCAATCGTTACTTGTTTGTCAGGCGAACACCGTAAAAGACTGACGACAGAAGCCGCAAGGATTCGCAGTAAAAGCAATCGTTACTTGTTTGTCAGGCGATCACCGCAAAAGACTCACGACAGAAGCCGCAAGGATTCGCAGCAAAAGCAATCGTTAGTCGTTCGTCAGGCGATCACCGCAAAAGACTCACGACAGAAGCCGCAAGGATTCGCAGCAAAAGCAATCGTTACTTGTTTGTCAGGCGATCACCGCAAAAGACTCACGACAGAAGCCGCAAGGATTCGCAGTAAAAGCAATCGTTACTTGTTTGTCAGGCGAACACCGTCAAAGACTCACGACAGAAGCCGCAAGGATTCGCAGCAAAAGCAATCGTTACTTCTTCGTCAGGCGATCACCGCAAAAGACTCACGACAGAAGCCGCAAGGATTCGCAGTAAAAGCAATCGTTACTTGTTTGTCAGGCGATCACCGCAAAAGACTCACGACAGAAGCCGCAAGGATTCGCAGCAAAAGCAATCGTTAGTCGTTCGTCAGGCGATCACTGCAAAAGACTCACGACAGAAGCCGCAAGGATTCGCAGCAAAAGCAATCGTTAGTCGTTCGTCAGGCGATCACCGCAAAAGACTCACGACAGAAGCCGCAAGGATTCGCAGCAAAAGCAATCGTTACTTGTTTGTCAGGCGATCACCGCAAAAGACTCACGACAGAAGCCGCAAGGATTCGCAGCAAAAGCAATCGTTACTTCTTCGTCAGGCGATCACCGCAAAAGACTCACGACAGAAGCCGCAAGGATTCGCAGTAAAAGCAATCGTTACTTGTTTGTCAGGCGATCACCGCAAAAGACTCACGACAGAAGCCGCAAGGATTCGCAGCAAAAGCAATCGTTAGTCGTTCGTCAGGCGATCACTGCAAAAGACTCACGACAGAAGCCGCAAGGATTCGCAGCAAAAGCAATCGTTACTTGTTTGTCAGGCGATCACCGCAAAAGACTCACGACAGAAGCCGCAAGGATTCGCAGTAAAAGCAATCGTTACTTGTTTGTCAGGCGAACACCGTCAAAGACTCACGACAGAAGCCGCAAGGATTCGCAGCAAAAGCAATCGTTAGTCGTTCGTCAGGCGATCACCGCAAAAGACTCACGACAGAAGCCGCAAGGATTCGCAGCAAAAGCAATCGTTACTTGTTTGTCAGGCGATCACCGCAAAAGACTCACGACAGAAGCCGCAAGGATTCGCAGCAAAAGCAATCGTTAGTCGTTCGTCAGGCGATCACTGCAAAAGACTCACGACAGAAGCTGCAAGGATTCGCAGCAAAAGCAATCGTTACTTGTTTGTCAGGCGATCACCGCAAAAGACTCACGACAGAAGCCGCAAGGATTCGCAGTAAAAGCAATCGTTACTTGTTTGTCAGGCGATCACCGCAAAAGACTCACGACAGAAGCCGCAAGGATTCGCAGCAAAAGCAATCGTTACTTCTTCGTCAGGCGATCACCGCAAAAGACTCACGACAGAAGCCGCAAGGATTCGCAGTAAAAGCAATCGTTACTTGTTTGTCAGGCGATCACCGCAAAAGACTCACGACAGAAGCCGCAAGGATTCGCAGCAAAAGCAATCGTTAGTCGTTCGTCAGGCGATCACTGCAAAAGACTCACGACAGAAGCCGCAAGGATTCGCAGCAAAAGCAATCGTTACTTGTTTGTCAGGCGATCACCGCAAAAGACTCACGACAGAAGCCGCAAGGATTCGCAGTAAAAGCAATCGTTACTTGTTTGTCAGGCGATCACCGCAAAAGACTCACGACAGAAGCCGCAAGGATTCGCAGCAAAAGCAATCGTTAGTCGTTCGTCAGGCGATCACCGCAAAAGACTCACGACAGAAGCCGCAAGGATTCGCAGCAAAAGCAATCGTTACTTGTTTGTCAGGCGATCACCGCAAAAGACTCACGACAGAAGCCGCAAGGATTCGCAGCAAAAGCAATCGTTAGTCGTTCGTCAGGCGATCACTGCAAAAGACTCACGACAGAAGCCGCAAGGATTCGCAGCAAAAGCAATCGTTAGTCGTTCGTCAGGCGATCACCGCAAAAGACTCACGACAGAAGCCGCAAGGATTCGCAGCAAAAGCAATCGTTACTTGTTTGTCAGGCGATCACCGCAAAAGACTCACGACAGAAGCCGCAAGGATTCGCAGCAAAAGCAATCGTTAGTCGTTCGTCAGGCGATCACTGCAAAAGACTCACGACAGAAGCCGCAAGGATTCGCAGCAAAAGCAATCGTTACTTGTTTGTCAGGCGATCACCGCAAAAGACTCACGACAGAAGCCGCAAGGATTCGCAGTAAAAGCAATCGTTACTTGTTTGTCAGGCGAACACCGTCAAAGACTCACGACAGAAGCCGCAAGGATTCGCAGCAAAAGCAATCGTTACTTCTTCGTCAGGCGATCACCGCAAAAGACTCACGACAGAAGCCGCAAGGATTCGCAGTAAAAGCAATCGTTACTTGTTTGTCAGGCGATCACCGCAAAAGACTCACGACAGAAGCCGCAAGGATTCGCAGCAAAAGCAATCGTTAGTCGTTCGTCAGGCGATCACTGCAAAAGACTCACGACAGAAGCCGCAAGGATTCGCAGCAAAAGCAATCGTTACTTGTTTGTCAGGCGATCACCGCAAAAGACTCACGACAGAAGCCGCAAGGATTCGCAGTAAAAGCAATCGTTAGTTGTTTGTCAGGCGAACACCGTCAAAGACTCACGACAGAAGCCGCAAGGATTCGCAGCAAAAGCAATCGTTACTTCTTCGTCAGGCGATCACCGCAAAAGACTCACGACAGAAGCCGCAAGGATTCGCAGTAAAAGCAATCGTTACTTGTTTGTCAGGCGATCACCGCAAAAGACTCACGACAGAAGCCGCAAGGATTCGCAGCAAAAGCAATCGTTAGTCGTTCGTCAGGCGATCACTGCAAAAGACTCACGACAGAAGCCGCAAGGATTCGCAGTAAAAGCAATCGTTACTTGTTTGTCAGGCGATCACCGCAAAAGACTCACGACAGAAGCCGCAAGGATTCGCAGCAAAAGCAATCGTTAGTCGTTCGTCAGGCGATCACCGCAAAAGACTCACGACAGAAGCCGCAAGGATTCGCAGCAAAAGCAATCGTTACTTCTTCGTCAGGCGATCACCGCAAAAGACTCACGACAGAAGCCGCAAGGATTCGCAGTAAAAGCAATCGTTACTTGTTTGTCAGGCGATCACCGCAAAAGACTCACGACAGAAGCCGCAAGGATTCGCAGCAAAAGCAATCGTTAGTCGTTCGTCAGGCGATCACTGCAAAAGACTCACGACAGAAGCCGCAAGGATTCGCAGCAAAAGCAATCGTTACTTGTTTGTCAGGCGATCACCGCAAAAGACTCACGACAGAAGCCGCAAGGATTCGCAGTAAAAGCAATCGTTACTTGTTTGTCAGGCGATCACCGCAAAAGACTCACGACAGAAGCCGCAAGGATTCGCAGCAAAAGCAATCGTTAGTCGTTCGTCAGGCGATCACCGCAAAAGACTCACGACAGAAGCCGCAAGGATTCGCAGCAAAAGCAATCGTTACTTGTTTGTCAGGCGATCACCGCAAAAGACTCACGACAGAAGCCGCAAGGATTCGCAGCAAAAGCAATCGTTACTTCTTCGTCAGGCGATCACCGCAAAAGACTCACGACAGAAGCCGCAAGGATTCGCAGTAAAAGCAATCGTTACTTGTTTGTCAGGCGATCACCGCAAAAGACTCACGACAGAAGCCGCAAGGATTCGCAGCAAAAGCAATCGTTAGTCGTTCGTCAGGCGATCACTGCAAAAGACTCACGACAGAAGCCGCAAGGATTCGCAGCAAAAGCAATCGTTACTTGTTTGTCAGGCGAACACCGTCAAAGACTCACGACAGAAGCCGCAAGGATTCGCAGCAAAAGCAATCGTTATTCGTTCGTCAGGCGATCACCGCAAAAGACTCACGACCGAAGCCGCAAGGATTCGCAGCAAAAGCAATCGTTAGTCATTCGTCAGGCCATCACCGCAGAAGACTCACGACAGAAGCCGCAAGGATTCGCAGCAAAAGCAATCGTTAGTTGTTCGTCAGGCGATCACCGCAAAAGACTCACGACTGAAGCCGCAAGGATTCGCAGCAAAAGCAATCGTTAGTCGTTCGTCAGGCGATCACCGCAAAAGACTCACGACAGAAGCCGCAAGGATTCGCAGCAAAAGCAATCGTTACTTGTTTGTCAGGCGATCACCGCAAAAGGCTCACGACAAAAGCCGCAAGGATTCGCAGCAAAAGCAATCGTTACTTGTTTGTCAGGCGATCACCGCAAAAGACTCACGACAGAAGCCGCAAGGATTCGCAGTAAAAGCAATCGTTACTTGTTTGTCAGGCGATCACCGCAAAAGGCTCACGACAAAAGCCGCAAGGATTCGCAGCAAAAGCAATCGTTAGTCGTTCGTCAGGCGATCACCGCAAAAGACTCACGACTGAAGCCGCAAGGATTCACAGCAAAAGCAATCGTTAGTCGTTTGTCAGGCGATCACCGCAAAAGACTCACGACAGAAGCCGCAAGGATTCGCAGCAAAAGCAATCGTTACTTGTTTGTCAGGCGATCACTGCAAAAGACTCACGACAGAAGCCGCAAGGATTCGCAGTAAAAGCAATCGTTACTTGTTTGTCAGGCGATCACCGCAAAAGACTCACGACAGAAGCCGCAAGGATTCGCAGCAAAAGCAATCGTTACTTGTTTGTCAGGCGATCACCGCAAAAGACTCACGACAGAAGCCGCAAGGATTCGCAGCAAAAGCAATCGTTACTTCTTCGTCAGGCGATCACTGCAAAAGACTCACGACAGAAGCCGCAAGGATTCGCAGTAAAAGCAATCGTTACTTCTTCGTCAGGCGATCACCGCAAAAGACTCACGACAGAAGCCGCAAGGATTCGCAGGAAAAGCAATCGTTACTTGTTTGTCAGGCGATCACCGCAAAAGACTCACGACAGAAGCCGCAAGGATTCGCAGCAAAAGCAATCGTTACTTCTTCGTGAGGCGATCACTGCAAAAGACTCACGACAGAAGCCGCAAGGATTCGCAGTAAAAGCAATCGTTACTTCTTCGTCAGGCGATCACCGCAAAAGACTCACGACAGAAGCCGCAAGGATTCGCAGTAAAAGCAATCGTTACTTGTTTGTCAGGCGATCACCGCAAAAGACTCACGACAGAAGCCGCAAGGATTCGCAGCAAAAGCAATCGTTAGTCGTTCGTCAGGCGATCACTGCAAAAGACTCACGACAGAAGCCGCAAGGATTCGCAGCAAAAGCAATCGTTACTTGTTTGTCAGGCGATCACCGCAAAAGACTCACGACAGAAGCCGCAAGGATTCGCAGTAAAAGCAATCGTTACTTGTTTGTCAGGCGAACACCGTAAAAGACTGACGACAGAAGCCGCAAGGATTCGCAGTAAAAGCAATCGTTACTTGTTTGTCAGGCGATCACCGCAAAAGACTCACGACAGAAGCCGCAAGGATTCGCAGCAAAAGCAATCGTTAGTCGTTCGTCAGGCGATCACTGCAAAAGACTCACGACAGAAGCCGCAAGGATTCGCAGCAAAAGCAATCGTTACTTGTTTGTCAGGCGATCACCGCAAAAGACTCACGACAGAAGCCGCAAGGATTCGCAGTAAAAGCAATCGTTACTTGTTTGTCAGGCGAACACCGTCAAAGACTCACGACAGAAGCCGCAAGGATTCGCAGCAAAAGCAATCGTTACTTCTTCGTCAGGCGATCACCGCAAAAGACTCACGACAGAAGCCGCAAGGATTCGCAGTAAAAGCAATCGTTACTTGTTTGTCAGGCGATCACCGCAAAAGACTCACGACAGAAGCCGCAAGGATTCGCAGCAAAAGCAATCGTTAGTCGTTCGTCAGGCGATCACTGCAAAAGACTCACGACAGAAGCCGCAAGGATTCGCAGCAAAAGCAATCGTTACTTGTTTGTCAGGCGATCACCGCAAAAGACTCACGACAGAAGCCGCAAGGATTCGCAGTAAAAGCAATCGTTACTTGTTTGTCAGGCGATCACCGCAAAAGACTCACGACAGAAGCCGCAAGGATTCGCAGCAAAAGCAATCCTTAGTCGTTCGTCAGGCGATCACCGCAAAAGACTCACGACAGAACCCGCAAGGATTCGCAGCAAAAGCAATCGTTACTTGTTTGTCAGGCGATCACCGCAAAAGACTCACGACAGAAGCCGCAAGGATTCGCAGCAAAAGCAATCGTTACTTCTTCGTCAGGCGATCACCGCAAAAGACTCACGACAGAAGCCGCAAGGATTCGCAGTAAAAGCAATCGTTACTTGTTTGTCAGGCGATCACCGCAAAAGACTCACGACAGAAGCCGCAAGGATTCGCAGCAAAAGCAATCGTTAGTCGTTCGTCAGGCGATCACCGCAAAAGACTCACGACCGAAGCCGCAAGGATTCGCAGCAAAAGCAATCGTTAGTCATTCGTCAGGCCATCACCGCAGAAGACTCACGACAGAAGCCGCAAGGATTCGCAGCAAAAGCAATCGTTAGTTGTTCGTCAGGCGATCACCGCAAAAGACTCACGACTGAAGCCGCAAGGATTCGCAGCAAAAGCAATCGTTAGTCGTTCGTCAGGCGATCACCGCAAAAGACTCACGACAGAAGCCGCAAGGATTCGCAGCAAAAGCAATCGTTACTTGTTTGTCAGGCGATCACCGCAAAAGGCTCACGACAGAAGCCGCAAGGATTCGCAGCAAAAGCAATCGTTACTTGTTTGTCAGGCGATCACCGCAAAAGACTCACGACAGAAGCCGCAAGGATTCGCAGTAAAAGCAATCGTTACTTGTTTGTCAGGCGATCACCGCAAAAGGCTCACGACAAAAGCCGCAAGGATTCGCAGCAAAAGCAATCGTTAGTCGTTCGTCAGGCGATCACCGCAAAAGACTCACGACTGAAGCCGCAAGGATTCACAGCAAAAGCAATCGTTAGTCGTTTGTCAGGCGATCACCGCAAAAGACTCACGACAGAAGCCGCAAGGATTCGCAGCAAAAGCAATCGTTACTTGTTTGTCAGGCGATCACTGCAAAAGACTCACGACAGAAGCCGCAAGGATTCGCAGTAAAAGCAATCGTTACTTGTTTGTCAGGCGATCACTGCAAAAGACTCACGACAGAAGCCGCAAGGATTCGCAGCAAAAGCAATCGTTACTTGTTTGTCAGGCGATCACCGCAAAAGACTCACGACAGAAGCCGCAAGGATTCGCAGCAAAAACAATCGTTACTTCTTCGTCAGGCGATCACTGCAAAAGACTCACGACAGAAGCCGCAAGGATTCGCAGTAAAAGCAATCGTTACTTCTTCGTCAGGCGATCACCGCAAAAGACTCACGACAGAAGCCGCAAGGATTCGCAGTAAAAGCAATCGTTACTTGTTTGTCAGGCGATCACCGCAAAAGACTCACGACAGAAGCCGCAAGGATTCGCAGCAAAAGCAATCGTTAGTCGTTCGTCAGGCGATCACTGCAAAAGACTCACGACAGAAGCCGCAAGGATTCGCAGCAAAAGCAATCGTTACTTGTTTGTCAGGCGATCACCGCAAAAGACTCACGACAGAAGCCGCAAGGATTCCCAGTAAAAGCAATCGTTACTTGTTTGTCAGGCGAACACCGTAAAAGACTGACGACAGAAGCCGCAAGGATTCGCAGTAAAAGCAATCGTTACTTGTTTGTCAGGCGATCACCGCAAAAGACTCACGACAGAAGCCGCAAGGATTCGCAGCAAAAGCAATCGTTAGTCGTTCGTCAGGCGATCACTGCAAAAGACTCACGACAGAAGCCGCAAGGATTCGCAGCAAAAGCAATCGTTACTTGTTTGTCAGGCGATCACCGCAAAAGACTCACGACAGAAGCCGCAAGGATTCGCAGTAAAAGCAATCGTTACTTGTTTGTCAGGCGAACACCGTCAAAGACTCACGACAGAAGCCGCAAGGATTCGCAGCAAAAGCAATCGTTACTTCTTCGTCAGGCGATCACCGCAAAAGACTCACGACAGAAGCCGCAAGGATTCGCAGTAAAAGCAATCGTTACTTGTTTGTCAGGCGATCACCGCAAAAGACTCACGACAGAAGCCGCAAGGATTCGCAGCAAAAGCAATCGTTAGTCGTTCGTCAGGCGATCACTGCAAAAGACTCACGACAGAAGCCGCAAGGATTCGCAGCAAAAGCAATCGTTACTTGTTTGTCAGGCGATCACCGCAAAAGACTCACGACAGAAGCCGCAAGGATTCGCAGTAAAAGCAATCGTTACTTGTTTGTCAGGCGATCACCGCAAAAGACTCACGACAGAAGCCGCAAGGATTCGCAGCAAAAGCAATCGTTAGTCGTTCGTCAGGCGATCACCGCAAAAGACTCACGACAGAAGCCGCAAGGATTCGCAGCAAAAGCAATCGTTACTTGTTTGTCAGGCGATCACCGCAAAAGACTCACGACAGAAGCCGCAAGGATTCGCAGCAAAAGCAATCGTTACTTCTTCGTCAGGCGATCACTGCAAAAGACTCACGACAGAAGCCGCAAGGATTCGCAGTAAAAGCAATCGTTACTTGTTTGTCAGGCGATCACCGCAAAAGACTCACGACAGAAGCCGCAAGGATTCGCAGCAAAAGCAATCGTTAGTCGTTCGTCAGGCGATCACTGCAAAAGACTCACGACAGAAGCCGCAAGGATTCGCAGCAAAAGCAATCGTTACTTGTTTGTCAGGCGATCACCGCAAAAGACTCACGACAGAAGCCGCAAGGATTCGCAGTAAAAGCAATCGTTACTTGTTTGTCAGGCGAACACCATCAAAGACTCACGACAGAAGCCGCAAGGATTCGCAGCAAAAGCAATCGTTAGTCGTTCGTCAGGCGATCACCGCAAAAGACTCACGACAGAAGCCGCAAGGATTCGCAGCAAAAGCAATCGTTACTTGTTTGTCAGGCGATCACCGCAAAAGACTCACGACAGAAGCCGCAAGGATTCGCAGCAAAAGCAATCGTTAGTCGTTCGTCAGGCGATCACTGCAAAAGACTCACGACAGAAGCCGCAAGGATTCGCAGCAAAAGCAATCGTTACTTGTTTGTCAGGCGATCACCGCAAAAGACTCACGACAGAAGCCGCAAGGATTCGCAGTAAAAGCAATCGTTACTTGTTTGTCAGGCGATCACCGCAAAAGACTCACGACAGAAGCCGCAAGGATTCGCAGCAAAAGCAATCGTTACTTCTTCGTCAGGCGATCACCGCAAAAGACTCACGACAGAAGCCGCAAGGATTCGCAGTAAAAGCAATCGTTACTTGTTTGTCAGGCGATCACCGCAAAAGACTCACGACAGAAGCCGCAAGGATTCGCAGCAAAAGCAATCGTTAGTCGTTCGTCAGGCGATCACTGCAAAAGACTCACGACAGAAGCCGCAAGGATTCGCAGCAAAAGCAATCGTTACTTGTTTGTCAGGCGATCACCGCAAAAGACTCACGACAGAAGCCGCAAGGATTCGCAGTAAAAGCAATCGTTACTTGTTTGTCAGGCGATCACCGCAAAAGACTCACGACAGAAGCCGCAAGGATTCGCAGCAAAAGCAATCGTTAGTCGTTCGTCAGGCGATCACCGCAAAAGACTCACGACAGAAGCCGCAAGGATTCGCAGCAAAAGCAATCGTTACTTGTTTGTCAGGCGATCACCGCAAAAGACTCACGACAGAAGCCGCAAGGATTCGCAGCAAAAGCAATCGTTAGTCGTTCGTCAGGCGATCACTGCAAAAGACTCACGACAGAAGCCGCAAGGATTCGCAGCAAAAGCAATCGTTAGTCGTTCGTCAGGCGATCACCGCAAAAGACTCACGACAGAAGCCGCAAGGATTCGCAGCAAAAGCAATCGTTACTTGTTTGTCAGGCGATCACCGCAAAAGACTCACGACAGAAGCCGCAAGGATTCGCAGCAAAAGCAATCGTTAGTCGTTCGTCAGGCGATCACTGCAAAAGACTCACGACAGAAGCCGCAAGGATTCGCAGCAAAAGCAATCGTTACTTGTTTGTCAGGCGATCACCGCAAAAGACTCACGACAGAAGCCGCAAGGATTCGCAGTAAAAGCAATCGTTACTTGTTTGTCAGGCGAACACCGTCAAAGACTCACGACAGAAGCCGCAAGGATTCGCAGCAAAAGCAATCGTTACTTCTTCGTCAGGCGATCACCGCAAAAGACTCACGACAGAAGCCGCAAGGATTCGCAGTAAAAGCAATCGTTACTTGTTTGTCAGGCGATCACCGCAAAAGACTCACGACAGAAGCCGCAAGGATTCGCAGCAAAAGCAATCGTTAGTCGTTCGTCAGGCGATCACTGCAAAAGACTCACGACAGAAGCCGCAAGGATTCGCAGCAAAAGCAATCGTTACTTGTTTGTCAGGCGATCACCGCAAAAGACTCACGACAGAAGCCGCAAGGATTCGCAGTAAAAGCAATCGTTACTTGTTTGTCAGGCGAACACCGTCAAAGACTCACGACAGAAGCCGCAAGGATTCGCAGCAAAAGCAATCGTTACTTCTTCGTCAGGCGATCACCGCAAAAGACTCACGACAGAAGCCGCAAGGATTCGCAGTAAAAGCAATCGTTACTTGTTTGTCAGGCGATCACCGCAAAAGACTCACGACAGAAGCCGCAAGGATTCGCAGCAAAAGCAATCGTTAGTCGTTCGTCAGGCGATCACTGCAAAAGACTCACGACAGAAGCCGCAAGGATTCGCAGTAAAAGCAATCGTTACTTGT
This sequence comes from Orbicella faveolata, assembly GCF_042242905.1. Lineage (NCBI taxonomy): Eukaryota > Metazoa > Cnidaria > Anthozoa > Scleractinia > Merulinidae > Orbicella > Orbicella faveolata. The sequence continues at coordinate 1,573,674 of NW_028301553.1, forward strand.
TTGTCAGGCGATCACCGCAAAAGACTCACGACAGAAGCCGCAAGGATTCGCAGCAAAAGCAATCGTTAGTCGTTCGTCAGGCGATCACCGCAAAAGACTCACGACAGAAGCCGCAAGGATTCGCAGCAAAAGCAATCGTTACTTGTTTGTCAGGCGATCACCGCAAAAGACTCACGACAGAAGCCGCAAGGATTCGCAGCAAAAGCAATCGTTACTTCTTCGTCAGGCGATCACCGCAAAAGACTCACGACAGAAGCCGCAAGGATTCGCAGTAAAAGCAATCGTTACTTGTTTGTCAGGCGATCACCGCAAAAGACTCACGACAGAAGCCGCAAGGATTCGCAGCAAAAGCAATCGTTAGTCGTTCGTCAGGCGATCACTGCAAAAGACTCACGACAGAAGCCGCAAGGATTCGCAGCAAAAGCAATCGTTACTTGTTTGTCAGGCGATCACCGCAAAAGACTCACGACAGAAGCCGCAAGGATTCGCAGTAAAAGCAATCGTTACTTGTTTGTCAGGCGAACACCGTCAAAGACTCACGACAGAAGCCGCAAGGATTCGCAGCAAAAGCAATCGTTAGTCGTTCGTCAGGCGATCACCGCAAAAGACTCACGACAGAAGCCGCAAGGATTCGCAGCAAAAGCAATCGTTACTTGTTTGTCAGGCGATCACCGCAAAAGACTCACGACAGAAGCCGCAAGGATTCGCAGCAAAAGCAATCGTTAGTCGTTCGTCAGGCGATCACTGCAAAAGACTCACGACAGAAGCCGCAAGGATTCGCAGCAAAAGCAATCGTTACTTGTTTGTCAGGCGATCACCGCAAAAGACTCACGACAGAAGCCGCAAGGATTCGCAGTAAAAGCAATCGTTACTTGTTTGTCAGGCGATCACCGCAAAAGACTCACGACAGAAGCCGCAAGGATTCGCAGCAAAAGCAATCGTTAGTCGTTCGTCAGGCGATCACTGCAAAAGACTCACGACAGAAGCCGCAAGGATTCGCAGCAAAAGCAATCGTTACTTGTTTGTCAGGCGATCACCGCAAAAGACTCACGACAGAAGCCGCAAGGATTCGCAGTAAAAGCAATCGTTACTTGTTTGTCAGGCGATCACCGCAAAAGACTCACGACAGAAGCCGCAAGGATTCGCAGCAAAAGCAATCGTTAGTCGTTCGTCAGGCGATCACCGCAAAAGACTCACGACAGAAGCCGCAAGGATTCGCAGCAAAAGCAATCGTTACTTGTTTGTCAGGCGATCACCGCAAAAGACTCACGACAGAAGCCGCAAGGATTCGCAGCAAAAGCAATCGTTACTTCTTCGTCAGGCGATCACCGCAAAAGACTCACGACAGAAGCCGCAAGGATTCGCAGTAAAAGCAATCGTTACTTGTTTGTCAGGCGATCACCGCAAAAGACTCACGACAGAAGCCGCAAGGATTCGCAGCAAAAGCAATCGTTAGTCGTTCGTCAGGCGATCACTGCAAAAGACTCACGACAGAAGCCGCAAGGATTCGCAGCAAAAGCAATCGTTACTTGTTTGTCAGGCGATCACCGCAAAAGACTCACGACAGAAGCCGCAAGGATTCGCAGTAAAAGCAATCGTTACTTGTTTGTCAGGCGAACACCGTCAAAGACTCACGACAGAAGCCGCAAGGATTCGCAGCAAAAGCAATCGTTAGTCGTTCGTCAGGCGATCACCGCAAAAGACTCACGACAGAAGCCGCAAGGATTCGCAGCAAAAGCAATCGTTACTTGTTTGTCAGGCGATCACCGCAAAAGGCTCACGACAGAAGCCGCAAGGATTCGCAGCAAAAGCAATCGTTAGTCGTTCGTCAGGCGATCACCGCAAAAGACTCACGACTGAAGCCGCAAGGATTCGCAGCAAAAGCAATCGTTACTTGTTTGTCAGGCGATCACCGCAAAAGACTCACGACAGAAGCCGCAAGGATTCGCACCAAAAGCAATCGTTACTTGTTTGTCAGGCGATCACCGCAAAAGACTCACGACAGAAGCCGCAAGGATTCGCACCAAAAGCAATCGTTACTTGTTTGTCAGGCGATCACCGCAAAAGACTCACGACAGAAGCCGCAAGGATTCGCAGCAAAAGCAATCGTTACTTGTTTGTCAGGCGATCACCGCAAAAGACTCACGACAGAAGCCGCAAGGATTCGCAGCAAAAGCAATCGTTAGTCGTTTGTCAGGCGATCACCGCAAAAGACTCACGACTGAAGCCGCAAGGATTCGCAGCAAAAGCAATCGTTAGTCGTTTGTCAGGCGATCACCGCAAAAGACTCACGACAGAAGCCGCAAGGATTCGCAGTAAAAGCAATCGTTACTTGTTTGTCAGGCGATCACCGCAAAAGACTCACGACAGAAGCCGCAAGGATTCGCAGCAAAAGCAATCCTTACTTGTTTGTCAGGCGATCACCGCAAAAGACTCACGACTGAAGCCGCAAGGATTCGCAGCAAAAGCAATCCTTACTTGTTTGTCAGGCGATCACCGCAAAAGACTCACGACAGAAGCCGCAAGGATTCGCAGCAAAAGCAATCGTTAGTCGTTTGTCAGGCGATCACCGCAAAAGACTCACGACAGAAGCCGCAAGGATTCGCAGCAAAAGCAATCGTTAGTCGTTTGTCAGGCGATCACCGCAAAAGACTCACGACAGAAGCCGCAAGGATTCGCAGTAAAAGCAATCGTTACTTGTTTGTCAGGCGATCACCGCAAAAGACTCACGACAGAAGCCGCAAGGATTCGCAGCAAAAGCAATCCTTACTTGTTTGTCAGGCGATCACCGCAAAAGACTCACGACTGAAGCCGCAAGGATTCGCAGCAAAAGCAATCGTTACTTGTTTGTCAGGCGATCACCGCAAAAGACTCACGACAGAAGCCGCAAGGATTCGCAGCAAAAGCAATCGTTACTTGTTTGTCAGGCGATCACCGCAAAAGACTCACGACAGAAGCCGCAAGGATTCGCAGTAAAAGCAATCGTTACTTGTTTGTCAGGCGATCACCGCAAAAGACTCACGACAGAAGCCGCAAGGATTCGCAGCAAAAGCAATCGTTACTTGTTTGTCAGGCGATCACCGCAAAAGACTCACGACAGAAGCCGCAAGGATTCGCAGTAAAAGCAATCGTTACTTGTTTGTCAGGCGATCACCGCAAAAGACTCACGACAGAAGCTGCAAGGATTTGCACCAAAAGCAATCGTTAGTCGTTCGTCAGGCGATCACCGCAAAAGACTCACGACAGAAGCCGCAAGGATTTGCACCAAAAGCAATCGTTACTTGTTTGTCAGGCGATCACCGCAAAAGACTCACGACAGAAGCCGCAAGGATTCGCAGCAAAAGCAATCGTTGATTGTTTGTCAGGCGATCACCGCAAAAGACTCACGACAGAAGCCGCAAGGATTCGCAGTAAAAGCAATCATTACTTGTTTGTCCAGACGTGTGCTCTTTGGTCAAAGAATTTTAAACTGGCAGAAGTGTCCATTTCGATATACTGTTCATCGATAGATCATTCATTTCACGACTCTAGTTAATTCACGGCACTAGCTTGCAGAATGAAACCGTTGCCTCAACTGGTAGGTCAACGATGAGTTCAAATGAAAGCTGTTTTGGATCGCGTTTATTACCGGAAATTTACTTGCTTTGCGCAGTCGAACACATCGCGCGTTACGCCTGTCAAATTGTACTTTGGCAATATTTTCGGGACACTTGCTTAGTAGTTAGCTTTTCACAATTCTAAAGCAGTGTTTTCAAAATGACAAACGATCGCGAGTTCTGTAATCCTTCGCTGATTTCTGTCTTCTTTAGGCTTCGAAAGATCCTTCGGTTCCTGGTACGGAAATTCAATTATTACGTGATTACACGCAGAACCTACAGGTCCGACCAGTTAGCCTTGTGAAACACAACCAAAGGCGACAAATGATATAGTTTTGCTAAAAAGAAAGCCGCACAGAAAGACGAAAGTTTCCTTCTCAACTACAAACTGAAGGAAAGTTTAAGAAGGTAAAATCTTGAGTTCTGTTAACTGACAAAGATTTTAATAACATAGACAATTTTAACATTTTACTTATTATGCCAAATAAAATACATTGCATGATTTAACTACCATTTCCGGTGAGCAACGCGCGATAGTCCCTTGTACCCAATAAGACTGAAAAAGAGGGCAAACAATTGACCCTTGTCGTCCGGCAACTTTCGGAAAATTCCATCACGCAAAGTTGCACTGATTTAAAGCAATACAAAAGTACTATGAGCGAGGCGTTGATTGTATGGTACAATGATCCCTTTATCTTAGCTCAGAGAGGATAGTTGTATGTCCAACATTGCGGTCCGAGCTAGCGCATATAAACAAATATGCCTACCCTTTGTCCGGCTACTTTGTCTCTTTGGTAAGTCCTTTTCTCAGCGGAACTTAGATCTGGCAGAGGTCTTCCCTTAGTCTCTTTTCTTTTTTTCTCTCCAGCCTTTGAAATGACTCAGAATGACTGCAAATGTAAATTAACTCCCGGCAATCTTGAATCATGATCGCCGATACATTAATAAGTTTAGGGTCTCAAAATAAAAGCATTTCTCTCAAAGAGACAGCGAACAGTGCGGAATGAGTTCACCAAAAGCATTTCTCTCAAAGAGACAGCGAACAGTGTGGAATGAATTCACCCGACGGCCATTTCCGGTGAGCAACGAGCGATAGTCCCTTGATTTCCAGAGGACAAACATTAACTCGTTATGCTAGTACTGAACCACGATTAAGGCATTTAATGTACCCAATAAGACTGAAAAAGAGGGCAAACCATTGTCGCTCGTCTTCCGGCAACTTTCGGGAAATTTTCGATTAAGCAAATTTGCAGATTTATAGCAACCCAAAATGCTATGAGCGAAACGATGAGTGTATGGTACAATGAGATCACTTTACTTGATTACTTTAGCATCAAGAGAGAAAAGTTGACCACCGATGCAGACGCCTAGCGCATATAAACAGAACATTATGCCTACCTTTATCCAGCTGCTTTGTTTGTCTGCGCCAAGTCCCTTTCACAGCAGATCTCAGATTTGGCAGATCTCGTTTCTTTCCTTTACCAGCGGAGCCCTCGAAATAACTCAGAATGACTGCAAACGAGGAATGTAAATGAACACCTTAGAGTCTAGGTTCTCATGCCGCCGATACCTTTTTAAATTTAGTTGTCTATAAATGAAAGAATTAATGCAAAACATACAGCGAAGAGTGTCACTGATTCCAGTACAATGTACCATTACTGCCCCGTGTGCAAGCAAGAGAATTATAGGAATGAATTTACTAACCTGCTAGTTGCTTTCCACCGTTTCTTTATAACTGCCGACTGCTTGCAGCACAATAGCGCCAGCAGCGGTTTTCTGAAGTGACGGCTTCTTCAGGCCTTTGGAACGACAAACGAGCGGAGATCCTGTTCCATTGAAAAGAACGTTTTTAACGGATTTGGCCATTCGAGATACTAGTGCTATTACGTCATTGAAAATGACAGCCGCTGATGTTATGCAATTTTTACTGGTTGATGAAAAAGATAAACCGCAACAATCTGACAATGGAGCCATCATTTTCGGGCATGGCATCACGCGCGCGTTGATTTGCATTATTTTTGTAGCGCGTGGCGCTGGGAGTAAGTACGACCGCTTGCGGTTTATCTTCTCACGGCGGAAGGCTTTAGACTTTAGAGCTCACTCACGCGTTTTTTATGTCCCAGGACGTAAGCAGTTTAATTGATTGCTTTTTCGAAGAAGTCACAGCCAGGAAAAACAAACAAGTCACGTTTTTTCCAGCTAGGGACAGTGTTTTAAATCAGTTTTTAGCAAGCCAGACGCTGAACGAAAATCCCAGCCAGTAAATGATCTAATGCTTATATTTCCCAGCCAGCGTGATTGCAGCCTGTCGAGCGGGTTTTCTGTCGAGCGGCTCTGTCGGGTACTCCTGACCGTAGAGTCCTGGTTATAAGACCCCAAGCTACAGACGAAAAAACGGTTACAGGAGAAACATGTTTGGACTTAAGTTTCCAGGAAATTTGCTCTCTTAGGGTTCGGTTACACGGGGCTCTTGTTACCGTGGTAAATGACCTTTCTACCACGGGAAACTGCATTTAGTGAGAATGACCAATATTTCCGGAGGTAAATTTCCCGTAGTTAATACCCATGGATACGTCAAAAAGATCACATGCAACGCCCTTGACATTTAATGTGGTAAGTTGCATTAGTGTTTTGATGTTCAAGGTATGAGCAAATCACGATTCTCCGTTTGACATTAATACGTAACCGAAAAGGAAAAATGGTTTTCCTCGCTGTGACATTTTTGTTACCTTAGCGAAATCCCGTGTAACCGTTGGTTCACAAGGTATACTAAAACCCAGCAAAAAAAAAAAATTCAGCAGACATATAGTCCCAAGTTATTGGGTAGCGGAGTTGATTGACTGATTAAAGAGTCGTTGAAGCAAACACATTTTGCAGGCTAAGCTTGTTCTTCGCAGCAGGCAAAGCGGAGGCGAAAACAAATGACATCATTGCAAAGCACGTGCACACGAGACGTTTTGGTTTTTAGTTGTGATTCTGGACCGTGCAATCAACAATAACGTGGCCTGTTTCGTCGGGCTCGAGATGACGTGCTATTGTGCTTTTGTTAAATAACTGGGACAATTATTGATTTTGTTCACGAACACGACTTTCGAATCGCGTTGGCTTGGAGATGTTTACTGTGGGAACAGCTTTATTTCATTGGCTGTATTATTAGAATCGGTCGTTGGTTGCACGGAGTTTGTTTACGATAAATCAGCACGCGATCGTAAATGTCGGCTAATATTCGTGCTTCCAGCTTAAAAAAAAAACTGTATGTAAATTACACTTGTAGAAATTAGCTTTTGTCCTTAAACATGACCAGTAAATGTGAAAATGTTTAGCACGAAGTTTGAAGGCAAATGCAAATATTTTAGTCTCTGATTTAACTTGTGAGTCTGCGGAAACTGCATAGACTGTTCACAGTCCCCTATTTTTCCGTGAGATCGTAGATGGCGATCTTTGAGCTCGACGGGCCGCCATCTTGGTCTCTTGATGCGAGCGAAACTGGAGAGAGTACAAAATGCCCGTGGGTAGGGGTGGTGGAGGGCACGGCTGACGGAAAAAATAGGGAGACTGTAACAGCTTCACTCTGTCTCGTGTTCAAGGGACGCGGCCGCCAGTTTGGCGCCTCCGTTAATCAAATCAATTAACAATCTCCTCCCCTGAGAAAAAACCTATCAAATCAGGGATGATGATATGAATACATGTTACTGTGCTGTGAATTTCGAAACATTTTGAAGGTTTCACAAGTTGAGTCGAATGAATGCGGGACGGAAGAACTCTTCTCTGACTCCAAAAAAAGCGGCAAAGCCCGCAGAGAATTCCAATTATTCAGATGCGTGCCGTCTTTGTGGCATTAATTGTAAAATTTCAGTCGGAAATAAGAACAACCAACGGAGCTCTCAGCCATTTCCTTCGCCAAAACGAAACTTTGATATATTAAACTCTTGCCAAAAACCAGTTGGAAGAACCGCCAAAACATCTTTTCCTTCGAGTAAACGAGAAACGGCCTCCTTTTGCTCGCGCTTTAACACCAATCCTCCAAGACAAGAAGCAGACAGACGATCAAAATCAAAACATCCTACAGAAAATTCTCTTGAAATTGATGCCATTTTGGCCTGAGCCGCGAAGTGATGAATGTGACTCTCTGTCACTCAAGTTGTCAACGCTCTGCTACGCTCTGATAAACTCTATTGTCCCTTAGACCAATCAGGTGTTGCCGTTGCTGGAGCAACTAACGCAGCGAACACCAGACAGAGGGAAGCTGTTACAGTTTCCGCCCCGTCACCCCCACGCTATTAACCGCACCGCCACTACCCACGGGCATTTTCTACTCTCCCCAGTTTCGCTCGCATCAAGAGACCAAGATGGCGGCCCATCGAACTCAACGATCGACATCCACGATCTCACGGAAAAATAGGGGACTGCTGAACAGTCTAGAAACTGCACGGTCACCCAACGTATCAACAAATCATGGTTTATAGGGGGGACCCCAACTTGCTAACCATAAATACGCAGGGAAATACTGGACTTTGTCATTATGTTATATCTGTCGGTAAAAACTTCGGTTGTTGATATAAAAATGCTGATTTTAGCAATAGACGGGAGTTGAAAGTAATGAAATCATTCATGTATAAATTTTCTTCCGACAGTTGCAGACTGCGCGGCGCGACATTGTTTACTCGATTTTATTTTCCGCGGAAATTGTCGGGATTTTCAGCTGATCGAAGCAATTTCAATGTGACATAATTTAAATATGTAATTGCAGACAGTTCTGTCAGAGAACTGGAATTTTGTATGATTGTTCCTTATTCAACCATGAGAATCTTGTGCTTATACAAACAGAACGCGAACGTTCACCCACCTCATAATAAATAGCGTGTCACAAAAAAATTCAGCAGCGAGTGTCTCAAACACTAAGACCTAAGGCCAAAGACTCCCACCGAATCTCAAAACAAGTCAAAATTCGCCAAAAAAAACAACAGCCGAGAAGATTAGTCACACTAATGGTCGCCGCACAAAAACACTCAACCTCGCGATCGTCCCCATGGTCCTCTCTCTTGCTAGTTGAACCCAGTCTACACGCCAAGTAGAAACCACGTGACAAACACGTTGCTCTCGTACACAAATAAAGGAATAAATATCGCTGGCGCAAAGTGTGGGAAATCCCACACAAAAAGGCAGATGAATGAGAAAAAAAAAGGTAGTTTATTAACTTACATTTTCCAACTTAATTTTGCCACCTAATTTCCAAGATTGTTGTTTAGCTCAACCACAGCAACAGATTTCAACTCCACGAAGAATTCATGTTGCTTTACATGCGCGAGTTCCAATCCAAAAAGTAACTATATTATTAAAAGATCTCTTTAAAATGTTTTCCTGATCTTTCGCTTCTATCTTAACCAGTTCGTCGGCTTTCAAATCTAAATCTTATACTTTGGATCATTTTTGTTTTGTTTAAAATTACGACCAAGACTTATATCAGTCTTTTTTATTAGTACACTTGTTTGCTCAGCGAGAAAAGGCTTGTACTTGTACTCAAATGGTTTGCCAATAAAGTAACCTTATTGGTTGGAATCCGTGAACCAATCAACCACCGGGCCGAAGACGCATAAGTCGGAGTCCGCTTGGAGTTATTTGAGGTCTTGTGGAGTCTCTGCTAACAAGAATTTGACTGAGCCGACGCTTAGGATGTCTGTATAGATTGCTTTCTCCTGTTGTTGGCATTCTTGTGAAAAGCTTGATACAACTCTCTTAAGTTGGCAAGAAAGCGAGAACTATCCAGAGAACCTGACACGAGGTATCTTCCCACATATCCAATGTTTGCGTCCCATCCACCAGTTTAAGTGCATATTCTGACTCGGGTTTCATTTGAGAGCCGTTCCCTAGTTCTTTACCAAAATTTTTTGAGTGTATCGGAAACGGCCTCTTCCATCTTTTTTTCTACATGAGAAGCATTAAGGACGTCTGCGTACGAGGCTAACTTGGGACATGTCTAGGTATAAATGAAAGAAAAATGTGTTTACACACTGAGAATTTTCATATGACTCCGACGAAAGTTTATCAGCTACTTATCAAGGTCATTAAGTCCCGCCTTGAAGAACGAATTTACTTTGCACATCACTGACACTGGTTGTCTGTCGTAACATTTCACATGTCAATCTTTTGGACAAGTGGTCAGTTAATGAAGAATTTCGATTCTCAAAAACTGATTGGAATAAAGGTATAGCTGTGTGTGTGTATGTTTTGCTCGGCTGTTATCTAGCGCTAATTCAGTATCTAACGGCTGCGAGAACCCGGGTTACAATAAAAACTGATAGGTAGGTTACATCATACAGTAAGTATTCTTCATGATTGAATTAATTTTTTTATTAACAGAAGATTCAGCATGATAAAATGTAGCTGTTCTTTGATTTTGTGACATCCAGATATGTTTACCAGGCGTGTTAAGTCACGAGAATTGTACCTTGGCACAGCTAAGATATTGATGGTTTTGTAAAACTTCTTTGAATCACCTAAACTCCAAAATTCGTACTATACATATAAGCTATGTAACAGCCCGAGGTTTTAAAGAAATTACTTATGCGACGTTAGCGTAACCAGCTATAACCACCCACTATTAATGTTATAGTCTTCCAAGCTACAATCAACACTACAAGTTCGAGGCCATAACAGAATCAAAAGTCGAGGTAATATTGTCGTCAGAAAATATAGCTCAGTTCTCTAAAGCCACTTTTTGAAAAGCGTTATGAAAAATTAAAGTCTGCTAAACTATTTGTAGAATGTTATTTACAGACCGTAAGTTAGTGAGCGACTAATTAAAGACGCCTTTTTTACATGTCAACCATTGACATTGCAAGCATAAAGACTTGATCATTTCATTTAGTCCATTGTCATTATCAACATCATCATCCATAATCTGCTGTTATTTGTTTTCTAGATAAAAAGTCACGATTAGATTCAATTTAATCTCTGGAAGACACAACTTCACGAAAGGTTAATTAGTTTTTGACGTCACTCATGTTATTGCAGTGTTGAAACAGTGTCCTTGTTTTTCCTTAGCGACCTAAAAATGTATTTGTATAAAGAGCTGTCTATAGTGTTGCAAAAGAAGAACCATTTCGCACTAATTTATGAAGACCGCAGGGGCAAATATTTAACTTTTGGTCTTCATCCAACAAATCTCAAATTTATTTCAATTTTGTTACACTTTTATGACACGTGCCACATCACACGAAAGCGAGCATCGTTCAATTGCAAAAGGGTCACTGCTTTCATGTTTGTTCACGATCAGTTTAAATTGTTATGTACGGTAACGAGGGACTTGTGGCATCTTGTCCCACCTCAACAGGAACGTACTTGTCTTACTATCGCGTTGCAGAGTTATGCAACTTAAATCGCACAGTTGTTCTTTTTTGGCGCTAGCGCTATTTCTGATTGGACAACAAGAATCGGTAACCACTCGTGTGCATCTACAAGGAGCTAAGGCTATGTTAAATTCGCCACTAGATTCTAGTTGCATCGCACATATAGAAATTGATTTAGAAGTAGAGTTGAATGTAACACTAGACGGAAAGCTGTTGCTTGGTGCAGGTTATTTAACGGCACAAATTCGACACAAATGTTTAAACTGAATGAACTAATGAATCAATTATCCTCATTTGAGCATACGTGGAAGCCCTTATCCCTTATGTCATCATCAGCTCAGTATTTTTTTTAAATAAACTTTTGTAACATACCATACAGCCAGTTACATAACTTACACCACTAATACTTGCACAACTAACATTACAATACATCTACGTGTACAGCTTAAAATACAGACACAGCTACTTTACATTGCTTGCAATACCTATAAGTTACGTTACATTGCTTTCGATCAGTACACTACAATGCTCATATAGCTACTTAACACTATTTGTACAATATTAGCAACAATATCAGCTCAGTATACCGTCCTGACATGCGGGCAAGAATGGCAAGGATCATGACAATGATCTTTATTGAGGATACCGACTTCACTTAGAGCTAGTGACATACAGAAAGGTTCTGCAATACTAAAAACATTGATGAAAGTAATAATTTCCATGATAACAGTTTTAAAAAATGAACAAAGACATGTGGTACCGTTATACATCAATATTAACGAACATTTGTGTTGTCCAAACAGAGCTAGCCCCGGAAACCACACATGGATTTGTCTACGCTGTTGTGTCACTTCATAATCCTCACTGCTTGTGATATTGGTAAGACATTTTTCGTCATGTATGCTTCCGCTAAGGCCCCTCATTGAACAAATAAAAACTCACGAATAATGACAAGAAAATTAAAGTTCCATTGCACAAGTTAAAAAACAGCTGGCGAGTGCTGATAGCTTGTATTCGTTGCTGCAAAAGCGGAGCAAGGAGGAGAAGGTGTGCATCCGGGACATGAGAACGATGAAGCTGATTATCCTGTCATTGCACGATCCATTTAAGCTGTGATCATACATGCACCAGTGAAATAATCAAGCAAGTACTTTTTTCACAAAGTCAATATTAAGATGTTAACAAAAACTATGAAAAAAGACTTTTTTTATCGGAGGGCACGGATCGTGCTGAAGAGCTTGGTTTGCTTTCTGTAGCACGCTGGATGAATTACTTAACCGTAGTCTTTCTGGTGTTTATTTGCTTGTCTCCACTTTCTTTCGTGCTTCTTAAAAAAGTGATCAAGAACATATATTGTTCTAGCAACTTTTTCCCGACAGTTTCATAACAACTTTTCTTGAGTTCATTAACCATGCTTTGGATCTCCGACATGATTTTAATATCAGTAAAAGCCTATACTAAGAATTATAAACAATAAAAATCAATGCCTCAAACACTGCTTTATGACCCGTAAAGTCTAGTCTTTAGTACAGCCTTGTAAATTATTTACAGGTATCTTTCAGTTGCGATGTTCAAGCGTGCAATTTTGAGATAATTTTGAACTAAATAGTTTAATATGTCATTCAAAGGGGGATTCGTGAGGTCAGAAGTAGTGGACAGTGACAAGCCGGGATTTGCTGCCCAATTAAAGCCGGTATGAACCTTTGGAACATCAAAAGTGGAAACATAGTTGCTACATCTCTACATCTGTAACATTTCTGCAGAAACATTAGTTCCCTGAATGGTTTTCCATTTGCGCGAAGTTTTTTACATTTGTACAGAAGCAAATTTAATTTGTCTCCTTGAAGCCAAAAAAATAAGTTGACTTTTCTGGAAGCAATTTGCTTCCGTACGTAGTAAATATTTAGGCCTATATACATGTACGCCAGGTGTTATTATTCTTGTTATTACTATGATTATTATTAAAACAATTTTAGAAAATAATGTTTCTGTACAATTGCCCCCCTCCTAAAATATTGTGAATTGCTTCTCTACAAACGAAATATTGTTTTATACAAACATTGGGCCATTTTAAACAAAAACTGATGAAACTCTTGGTCTAAATACTTTAAAAGCTATGTGTTTTAATTTGTGTGCGCATTTCGGTTAGTCAGCATAATTTTCTTTATTTTAACAGGATAATCTCCATTTACGTTTGAAAAGAAGTGAACTGGAACGATATTTTGGTGTAAGCTCACTGAAGGAAGGTATATAATGGTTTTCTGACCTCGTGATCACTAGTGCAGTTTAACAGTAGCTATAGCCAATGCTAAGAAGACTCTGTAGACACAAGTACATGTACACGTTATCGAACGTTTCTCTTTTTTCTTTCTCCTTGTTTTTACACAGTACCAGAATACGAAGTCATTTCTCCCATTCAAGTTGATGACGACAACAGGTTTCTTTCGCAAAATCTTAACATTCACGCAAGGCAGAAAAGACACGCGGAAGAGCCAGGTGTCTGGTACTATAATGTCAAAGCTTTTGGTATGTCGCTCCATCTCAACCTTACTAAGAATGAAGAACTCATGTCACCATGGATGACTGTTGAGCGACACGAAAATGGAACAGTTACAAGCGAGGATCCGCCGCACAATACCTTTTTCAATGGTCACGTGAATTCGGAACCTGGATCTTTGGTTGCCGTTAGTAATGGAAATGGACTAGTGAGTAGAAAAGAGCATTTTTGTGGAAGAGGCGTCAGATCGTCTGCCATCTGACAAAATAACTCTGGATGAACACTGATGTATGCAATATTTACTAATTCAACTTTAAATCTTAATCATTACTAGTCATTTTACTAAGTAGAATTAAATGACGTAGGTGTCATGTGGTATAAATGTAAACGGTCACAACGACTTGTCAGAATGAGCAAATGAGCCTACAAGTTACGTATTCAAAGGAAGATCAGTCAATTCCACCCAAGATCTTCATGATCTTCTTGATCTTTCCTACACGTAACTGAAGCTTAGTCATTTATTTCAATTGTCATTTTTGAGCGTGCAATCTTACCAAGCCAACACAGATTCGTTTCTATAGAATGACTAAACACTTGTTATTTTTTGTTCCTTCAGATGGGTATAATTCAGCTAATGGACCAAACACTGTTCCTTCAACCACTCGCCAGCCACCTTGTAACTGACGGCAATGCTAAAGTAAACAACCACCTCATATACAGACGTTCAATTGACGAGAAAAATACACCAAAACGATACAAAGGTAGTTAAATAAGGAACGTTTATATCGGGATAGCGTTTACAAATCCAGTCTAGATCTGCACATGTAAATTTTATCCAGTGAATACTTCATTTGAAGGAAGTTAGTTCATTGCAACTTTCCTTTTAACTCAAAGTATCCCCCAGGGTCAAACGTTTCAAACGATAAAAATATACACACATGTACAACTTATGCAGCTGTGATGCTTAAGTTGAAAATCACGATGATAATTCATGTCTTTACATATTTCTCCGATGTTCAATGCCGTTTTGTTACACTTTAAGTGTCCTTTGGGCCTACTGGGTTTTTGCGGTTTTTAATTGGCATCTCTGTAACTTTACATGTACCAGCCTAAACAAGTATACTATTTGTTACCGTTATTATTCCGCCAATTCTTTTAAACTGAACTTGGTCAACTTGAACTTCAAAGTTAGGCAGTCGTTTTCGTCATGCATAAAGCTCTTTTTAGTCAAGGCCAAAACGTTAGATAAAAGAATGGGATTGGAGAAGATTGAGACGGATTACCAAAGAGAAACTTGAAAACAAAAACAATAAAAACTTGTTTCCTTTCCAGCAACAGAAAGCTGGCCACATTTACAAAACTTTCCTTAAAATAATTTCATTTCATACCTCAATTTCTTCATTTAAAGAATTGTTATCAGAAGCCAGAGAAAAGAAAGATGTGACCTTTGCCAAGGAGTCTCAGAAGAGAAGCAAAGGCAGTGACGATGATGATCTTAAGTACCTTGAGATGACCCTAGTAGCTGATAAATACACGTTATCATTTCACGGCGACGGTACTACTAAATATTTGCTGATGCTTGCAAACCTGGTAAGTTTAAAAATGCATTCACAAATCTACATTCATAATCTCATTGATCGAACTTAGGTGTTAGAAAATTTTACAGCATTAATTGCCGGAAGATTTTACAACAAAATCATCAGGCTAGAAAACAGTTAAGTAACAATATTTTTACGTTATCTGTATAGACAGACTATAGTCTATCCGATGAAGGCAGGTTATGTTGCATCAAAATTAAAGACACCGTAAACTTGAAACGTCATTCTGACGTCTGAGTAGGCAGAAAACGGAACGCAAAGTTGTAAGGAAAAAAAGCATGTTTTACCTGCGAGGTTTAAGTTAATTTGGGACAGTGTCCAGTCATATATTGGACGACAATAGACCAAAACATGGCCATAACCCACAGACGTTTTGACAATATTATGAACTCCTGCCTGGCGGAAAATTTTGATCTGTATTTCCATGATTGTAGCAAAGTGGGGTACCAATCACGCATCACGCTGAATTTTTCTATTAATTCACGCATCACGGAGAACTTTTTTTCACCAGTCACGCGTCTCGTAAAAAGAAGTAAGTACGTCGCCGATATCACTTTCCCGACCCTAAAAGCGTCGTTAAAAAAAGAGCTTTGCCGATTCAACCACAAAAATGCATCGCCAAATATGTAACCTCTCATACGAAAACGTTCCTTACCACATCCGTTTAAACGGCTGAACACACGTCAAGTAAACTAGCCTAATACAGGGATTATTCGAAATTTGATACTCTCAAATTCCGTAATGATTTAGCCAAGCTCCCTTGGGAAGCTCTGAAACATTATGATGATCCTGAAATTTTGTGGAATACCTGGAAAAATGTTTCTTTCTGTAGCTGACCAACACGCTCCGCCAAAAACAAAGCGAGTTCGTCAAAAGGCTTCTCCTTAGTCACTCGTGACATCAAGGCACTTATTGTCAAGAGAGACAGAGCTAAATTAAACGCTCGAAAACGTCATGATTCCAAACTTTGGTCAGAATACAAATCGCTTAGAAACCAAGTTAACAGAGAGATTAAAAATTCAAACACAAACCGCTTCTACAACGCTTTTAAAATTCTCTGAAAACTCAAGTAATCCCAAAGAAATTTGGAAAACAATTAATTCAATTACCAAAAGAACTCTATTATCCATGTTTTTTGACCTTTAAATTCATTGCATCCGCATTTTGACAAAACGATTGTCAGAATTTCGACTTAACTTTGTTTTTTTGTTTTTTTTTTTCTAAATAAGCAATTTTAGTACCTCCAGTTATCCTTGATTAACTTTTGATCTCGTATTGCAGCTCAACACTATATATCATCACGATACTATCGGCAAGAAGAAAATCACCATCTCAGTTGTGCAAATTAAACTTGTAAAAGATGGAGTAAGTCAATTTTTTTTTTCAAGATTCCAATGTTGTTATTGCCAGAAAATACAAATAGGGCATTTCCGAGTGACGTTGCACCTCTGTTTCAAAACGAGTCTTCGTGCAAAACTTTTCATATGAAAATAAGTTTGACTTACATGAAAATGAATGAAAGATGGAACACAGTTTCGTGTGAATCAAAACAACACAGTGGCACCGGCCAGGACTCGAACCCCGACTTAGGCGAATCTTTGTTTACACTTTTTGCCTCATTAACATATGCTTATCGTTATCTGATGACGCTAATAAAAGAAAAACTCTGAATATTGAAAGGGCACAACAGTTTCAGTTATCTCTGAAAATTCGAGCCCAATACACGGAATGGTTTCGGAGAAATTCTCTTCTAAAAACTCGAAATTTTACAGAGAAATGTATGGCTCATTAACTTTTTTACCACACAGCAATTTCGCAATTTTTGATGGCTGATATTTCCTTCAATATTGCTTGCATAGAGCTGAAAATTGCACAAATTGCTCAACTTAATCAACTTTTTCAACTTTTACATTTAGGTCATATATGCGGCCACGGCTTCTATGAGTCAAGTCGTATGCTAATGAGGAAAAATGTAAACAATGACGTCAGCAAAGATTCGCCTATCCGTAATTAATCGAGCGCACTAACCATGAAGCCACCTCGCCTCCCAATCTTATCTATACTGTCGGGAAATCATTTTTGGTTGTTACGTTAATGGTTCGATTTGGAGTTGTTTTATTTATATTTTTAGAGGACATTTCATTTCGTTTTGCTAATCAATTCTTTTCTGGCTAATCTTTCAGCTTCCCTATTATCCGAATACTGGGAACCCAACCAAGCTTTCAGCTCTCAAGGAATGGGCAAAAGTTGTCAAAATTCCAACATCAGATTCCAATCCCGGTCACCCTGACGTCATATCATTAGTTACTCGGTAATATGTCGCGTATTCTAAAACCAGATCCCTTTGATAATCCACGGAAGACTGTAAAAATCCGTGGAAGATCTACAGGTAGTCGCACTACTATTGAACGGAACTAGGTTTCTATGTATGGAGCCATGGCTTAAGTTAATTCAGTTTAAGTAATAAATCATGATTAAACAGCCAGTAAAAGTATCCTAGAGATTCAAGAAATTGTGGAAGTTTGAAACTAATCCTATTGCTAAATGTATTTCATCTGGTTTGTTTGGTTTGTTTTGTTTGTTTTCTGCCGTTTCTTTGTTTCTCATTTGTCAGCTTGGTCAAGTCAGCTATATTCAATGCGTTCTAAGTTTATCTCTATTCTCTCATCTTTACAGGGGAGGCCTTGGAGGTAATGTTGTTTGAGTTAGCGCTATTATATTATTAATTTGTTCTGCATCTTGTAGCTCTGTATATTAATATAAATTTGCTTTAATTGGATTTTCGGCATGAAGACCACCTTTTAGCTCCATAAGACGGGACTAATGATTTGTTTTCGCTAATTACAGGCTATGCGGATTTTAATTCAATATGCAAGAGAATAAGCTTCACAGTTAATAACGATATGGGCTTGGCCACTGTCTTTATCCTCGCCCATGAAACTGCGCACACGTAAGTTAATACACTGTAGCCTGCATGCTTGAAATAAACGGTAAAATAATTCATTTAGTGTATCACAAAGTTGCTATGACAAGACAGGAAACAAAGGAAAGAACCATCCCCATTTGTTCTCTCTGCATTCTCTACGGAACAACTTTCACAGCTCTTCCCAATAGAATGTATACAATGTGCCATTACTCGTCCAAGTGGACTCTATTGTGTTGTGCTTATGATATTGTTATCATAAATCACCAATGCTTAATCCCACACTTAGTGTTGATAAACCTTTCCATTGCGATACCGGTGTAATAACAACAGCAACTGCAACAATAACTTTATTTGCACCCAACAATTATTACAGTAGGTGAACTATAATAAACAAAATAGATTAAAAAGAGTGCATCTGTTTTGCTGGGCTTGCCTATCGATTTGTACTTTTTCTTGTCACTTCCAATTTTACAATTTTAGGTGTCGTTAAATACTTTGCCTGAATTTGTTTTTATTTTATTTTGCTTTCATTTTTTAAGGCTTGGAGTGTCCCACGATGGAGGGTCAGCTAGCTGCCCTAATAACCAATATGTCATGGCTGGATCTGTTCCTGGGGGGCAAATGGCGGGAAAGTGGACTTCTTGCTCTAAACTGAAAATTCAAACCTTATTAAGGTAATAAAATACGCTGACGTATTTACATATTCCTTTAGTCTCCTCCTGAAGTATGAAGCGTCCACAATGCTCCGCCAGAGGACTTTGTTTGCTGCTGCCTTTCCTGCTATGTTCCAGCTGATTTTCGTGAGTTTTCACAAGATGACACTTTGACATTTTTCTACCGTATCAGTTTTCAATTTATAATTTCTTTTGAACTTTTATATCCGTTTAAGCGTCACGCATCAACCTGAGAGAACAATTTATTTTGTTTTGTTTAGCCTAAACATTTGCCCAGGTGATATTTGCTATTTTCAGTTTTCTTCGGTTCACCTTCTCCAGGTTTTAACAGACCTTCTTATTTTGCTTTAAAACCCTGCGGATTATTAAAATATACACGTGGTCTTTTTTCTAAAAAATTATAAAATATTCGATCATTTTCGTATGGTCCTCAATACTAAATACCAATGTAATTTTACATAGGAAATGATGAATATGGGCAAAACTCTTAAACTGCTCATACCCTGATTTAGTGACTGCTGAACTCCCAGTCTTGTGTAATGTCCTTTTTTTCTTTTATCAACTATTTTGTTCAAATCATTAAAATGATTGTAACGTTGGAGTTATTACTTCACGGGGTATTCGTATGTGATAACTCATCCAAGCAGGAACCCCGCCGAACAGGGCTTAACTTTGTTGAGCGGATCGGACGAGACGCGGTGCTGTCCCTGTGGTATTATGACTCTACGTTAGATAACTTTTTTGTTGTTGTTGATTCTTTTTTTCATTTCTAAGAAAGAAAAACTCACTGATATCGCCTGAGTATATAAAGAACGAAAAAAATAGGAATGAAAATTAGAATCCGATTATACTTGCTTTGCTGATCGGACAAGAAGCCGTACTTTCTTTACAATTGTCTCGGACGAGGATCACCAATAAACTTCATGAATGTTTTCAACGGTGTTACATCTCTTCGTGTATTCTCAAGTCCTTGGCATCAAAATTCTCATTGTTGACAGACGATCCATTTTTAATTTTTAATTGTTATTATAGGCGTTATGATTTTTAGTTATTATTATACGGCTTGTTGTTGTAGTCGATATAATGCGCGCTCTGATTGGCTAACTGTAGGGCATTATTCTCCCGTAATGCCCACGGGCCGATTACGGGCATGCAAAGAGGCATGTAACAAACAGCTTATTAACCTCGAACGTTCGGTCTAAACGGGAAAATCTCAGACCTCGACCTTGCCGTATTGAAGTTATCGCTTGGTTACTCTAGGTAAATAAGTAGTTAGTAATAGAGAAAATTGAATTATTATAACTTGTTTGTTTTTTGTCATTTCTTAGTTAACCATTTTATTGCTCTTTTTCCTACTAGTAACGCACCCAGCTGCCTCGAAGAAGTACAAAAACGCAGAAACATTTATTTGAAGATCTTTCAGAACCATCTCCCAGGAAAAATGATAACAGGAGACGAACAGTGTAAGCAACAATACGGAGAAGGATATAGACATTGTACACAAAAACAGGTAAACAAAAAACAAAAGTCTATAAAATGCCTGGACGTGCAAGGAAAACAGTTTCAACAATTGTTGTTGGCTTAGCCCTAAGCATTTAACCATTCACTAAAGAAAATTACTTAAGAAGCCATGACAATTAAACGCCTTTTTCCTGCATTCTAATTTTGTAGACGGCAGTCTGAAGTCATCACTCTTGTAACTTTTAAGGCAAACAAAAACCGGAAGAGAGTCTGATATTTGCATTTGTCTGCAAGTTGAGAAATTGGTTAAAAATCTGAACATCACTTAAAAGATTATAAAGATAATTATAAGAAAAGCAGCTAATACATTCTCCAGGAAACATCTTCTGTTGACTCTAGAATTTGTGCATTGTTCCATATTCCTTTCAGTCTGACTGTGGGTCACTGTTCTGCACAAGTACCGGCTGGTCGTGCTACAGCAAAGTTGCTCCTCCTCTTGATGGAACATATTGCGCACCAAGACACGTGAGTCCCTTTGATTGTTTCCTGATTGCTTCAATTTACTTCCCGTACCACAACAACTACAGCAAGAGTTATAATTTTACGTCAATACCTATGCATATATCATGTTACTTAAATGTCAGTCAGGCAAGTTTCATGGTACATCAATACAATATGTTAGGGCGCTCACTCACTGTTTTGCTTGACAATATGATTAAGGCCATCACGCGGCACGTGACAGTATGATTAAGGCCATCACGTGACATTTACCAATATACCACTCGTGACTCGATCGACCACCATAACAATGTCATAATCTTTTCCTTTACAGTGGTGCATAGGTGGTGAGTGTGTTGACGACGGGTCCCAGATAATTAACGGAGGATGGAGTAAATGGGGTTCCTACGCGGCTTGTTCACTAACATGTGGAGGAGGAATACAGTGGAGAACAAGAACTTGTACAAATCCACGGTATATTTGAAAAGAACTACTTCACAGATTCGATACGCCTTTTATCGCGTTGTTGAGGCTAATTTGTTCAATTTTCTGTAAACCAGTTTCTCAAATATTCCTTATGACATGCCAATGCCACAACGTAGCTTTAAAGTTGCCATGGCAACCATATATACAGACAAATATTTTCAAATGTTGAATTTTCCTGTGTTCTCCATGTTACCTTTCAAACGGCATCGAGAAACAAACGATCACGATTGAGGATCTGCTGCTAGGAACTCACGATGTAATTTTCCCTGTCATATTACGTAGTCAGGTGCTCTTTGTTTCCCCTGGAAGAAGTCGTTTTGTATGTAATATACACACACCCAAGTTAACTTTCATTATAACGCCAAATATGCGCTGTCTGAACAAGGTTAACCTGGGATGAGCCTGTTCGTTGCAATTAAAATGCTTATTTTACCTTATGTACATGCATGCGCCAAATTTTCAAAATTATTTTCGTGTTTTGCTCCTGTTGTTTCTGAAGTCATAAATCGATCGCGAAATACTCTTTTTCACCATTACCAAAATTATGAAATTGCGTCACATTTGTGTCTCTTCTTTAAAAGTCCCCAAAATGGAGGAGAGAATTGTGAAGGAGAGTCTCGAGGACTTCCCAGGATCTGCAATAAAAAGGTACAAATCCGATAACAATTAACTAATATTACGTCACGTATTAACAATGACAGAAGTTAGAAGGCCGATTGCGATCAAAGTTTTCGAAAAAGAGGGCGAAACAATTTGAAACAAAAAGTTCAGGCGCTGGCACTCTTTAAAAGTTTACAGTTAGGGTAACACGACGCACTTATAAAGTTTCAATTTTGTTCTGCTATAGCATAAGTGAATCTACTACGCAATATGGGTTTGTCATAACTTCTTGTTTGGCATAACTCCTCTTTAGCCTTGTCCAGCTGGGTCCAAAGATTACCGGCTCCTCCAATGTCAAGCTTATGACGCCGCTTATACAGTTTACTACAAGGGTGGAGATGGTAAGTTGGTTTAAAGAGATATTAAAACGAACTCCGACAGGAAATCGAGCAATTTCAGTTTTTAGTGGACAAAAACCTTTTATCAGAATAATTTTAAGTATATTAAAAGCTTAAGTCTGGTATAAATTGCGGCCTGAAATAACACAAATAAAACAATTTCCATGAATACTCGAAGTCCAGAGAAATTGTACAAACACAAGTAAAATTTCATCATCAGTTTTATTTCGGCAGTACCGTTTTAGTGTTTTATATCAACTTCAAAATTTGTTTTCGACTTTTGACGGTGTTAGCATAAATTTTTTTTCAGAGAAGACATTTAAAACAGTCGCACAGAAATTTGCAATATGACGTAAATAATTCAGGTTTGTCCACTTTTCACTCGGACTCCTGGTGGATTCCTTCCTAAATTATCAGTTTGCAACGGAAAATCCATTCTTTAAGGAATTACAAAGTAAGGAGGTTGGATTGAAAAAAGATGCTAGGCAAAGCAAAATACTGCCATAATTTCAACACAAGATTTAGAGTGCTCTTACAAAATATATCTCAAAATTCTGATGCTTGCTACCTTGGCTTTTCCAAAAGTATGAACTCGTTGATGTTATCCAATACATTCCATGCATTGTTAAAGAGGAAAAATCCCACTGTGTTCGCACCGATCGTGCTGACGCGTGTAACATTCATTTCCTAGATGCATGTAGGCTGTATTGCCGACAAGGACGATTCATCGTTTATCCCAAGGGTATAGTAAAGGACGGAACAAGATGTCAATATGGTCAAGTTACGAACAACGACATTTGTATTGGTGGAAAATGTGTGGTAAGACGATTTAGCCTAACCCGTAACTCTACTTTGTCCATGGCTTTCAGCTCGAAATATGATCCAACTCAGCTAGTGAATTTACTGGCTAGTTAAATTCAGCAAGTGACGTGCACGTGACTCAAACGGAGACTAAGAATGTTATCCAGTTTCAAGTTACGGCCCGATAGAAGTAATTGCATCGGAAATTATTTCATTCTTCTTAGCATTATTGTTGTTGTTATTAGTTACCAGTGTTATTTCTTTCATCCAGCATCGAAGCTCGCCGAGTGTTACATCGCTTTACGCACTTCATAAATAGGGGACTTTAGATTTGAGTAGGAGATCTAGAACGATCACATCACGTACCCATTTAATCCCGTGAGCTACCCTCTGCCTAAAACCAGCATGAAGAGCTAGGGCAGGGGCACCCAACGACCGTTTTCTCTCTAATGCTGTTAGATGCTGTTTTAGGCTATCTGGAGTACTTTTAAAGCTCTGTAGGTTAATTTTAGGTTGCACTAAAAAAATTTTATCTGTTCGGATATTCTAGGGGAACTTGAGTATTCTCGAATTTATTAGGGCTTTTTTGTCCATTTCCCGAAAACCTTAGGTCTTATCGCCTTTCCGAAAATGATAGCTGACCTTTTTTGGGTACTCAAAACGACATTTTCAACAGTCCGAAAACAACAGACATTAAATTTGTCATGTCCCGAAAGTTCGAGGTGCCAATTCTCTCAAGAAAATCAGAGGGGATTAAAGGCCTTCCGAACAGATAATTTGCCGAAACGATCCGTTGGGTGCCCCTGCTAGGGCTCTGGGAACGTCACTGATTTGAAAATCGAAAATCGTACTCGTACTCAATCTCGTACTCGTAGTCCAATCTAAAGCTCCCTATTGTCTCATGTGTGGTCGGTGAAACCTAAAATACGAGCATCCTCCAAAGAGACTTACAGTTTTTATTTTTTTTCGAGTGTTTTTATGAATTACTTGCTCATTAAGAATGGGCGAAACTAGACCTGTTGGTGGAGTAACGAGCATCTAAGAAGCTTTTCAAGATCGTAAATAACTTAAAAGGTATTTGGCTACAGAGACCAACCTGTTTTGAAA
Source organism: Orbicella faveolata (assembly GCF_042242905.1). Lineage (NCBI taxonomy): Eukaryota > Metazoa > Cnidaria > Anthozoa > Scleractinia > Merulinidae > Orbicella > Orbicella faveolata. The sequence continues at coordinate 1,597,665 of NW_028301553.1, forward strand.
TGCCTTTTAGAAAGGTATCTTCTAAAAATAACCAAGATGAAAAAGATTTTATAATTAGTCTTCGAAAATAGACCATGCAAGATACTCTTACATTAATTGAAGGAGTAGCTTAATTTGTGTACTGTATTTTAACTGTATTTTCATGAAACACGGAATAAACTTATGATACAGTTACAAACAATTCCTTTCCTATTTTCATAGCCTGTTGGGTGTGATTATGGGATTGAATCTGGCTTTTCATTTGATCGTTGTGGAGTTTGCAATGGAGACAGCACCAAATGCACTCAAGTGGTGAAAACATACACTGATGACTGGTCGCAGATGGGTAAGTACATGCGCGATGTTTCACTAAAGTAACTGACCAAGTAAATTAACAACTTGCAGTACTGTTTTTTTTTAATTACAGGATGGCTGATTTAATTACAGGATAGCTGATAGCTCATCTTCAAATTACTTATTTGACTCATTCGTAGGCCTATTTATTGTCAGATATTTATACCGAAATGCTTTAGGCTGATAGCGTTAACTCTATCAATTAAGCTTCCTTTATATTCTCCATATTTATTTTTCAGAAAACTAATATAACTGTTTGATACACATTCAATTACCCTTACTTGATAGTCCTAACCTGTCCGGCAAATGTATCTTACGGCATTGGAAAGTCAGAAATGCTACCTTTTGTTAACCATGTTTACATTGAGCCTATTATACATGCCTTTTTGCAAGAAAATATGTTGTTATCGATATCATATGAAGGAAAGCGGTACCCAAAACCTTCACGTCCAAGGCAACGGTAACACTCGGTCACTCACTCGGGTAACGTTTTCTCAAGCTCGTTCCCAGCTCTAGCGCGTGAGCTAGGTCTGTTAGGTTGGGTTTGTTAGCAGCCCAGCTTACTCGGGGAGCATGCGCGCACAAGCCCAACACATTTACCAAGGCCGGGAATTGAATTTCTTATTCATTATACATGCGTGAAGGCTTTATGAGAGGCAGCAATTGACGCCAATGGAACTTGATAATAATAGAATGAAAAAAAGTACACAAAACGCGGCTGTCAAGGTAGCAGCTGATTGCATTATTCTTTTGGTTTTGTTATGATTGGATAACATTAAGAAGAGAGAATGAGATTACTGAATTACACCTGCTTTCAGTGTTACGCGCATAGGTGACATCTCTCGACATCCCATCTTTCGACATGCTACGTAACCTGGCCTACGTCAAAACTGTAAGTACAACCGGACTTATTCACGGTCGAACTCGAATTTTAGTGATGAAAGATGGATTTATTTGACATCAAACTAAGGTTAGGAATATCAAGAAGTTATTCCGGGACAATTAAATCAACTCTTTAGAATGTTTACACCTTGCGAAAATTACAAGTGGTAGGGGCCCAATTCTACCGGAGGTCACTATTGAGAGCTGATCAACTACACTAAAACCGTTTGAATTATCCCGTAAATCGGGAAACATGCGAAGTCCACAATCGTCTTCAGCCATTTGAGTTCAGTAATTATCATGTATTTGTCATTTCTTCCGCTAATAACCGAAACAACTGCCGTTTTCGCAGTTAAACAGTCTTTCTGCCGTTTACATAGCATGTCGAAAGATGGCGTGTTGAAAGATGTCGCCTATGCACGCTGAAATTGGGCGTAAAGTATCCTATTAAATATAATTGGTTAGCCTTTTCACAAAGCTCATAACTCTCAACACAGGGTTAAAAAACGCAGGCCTAATGTGCGTGGTTTCCAGAGGATCAAAAGAAATCTGGGTGTACGAAAAGGCTTCTGACAAAAACGCCATAGGTAAGAATGGTGGATTGATTAAGTTTGCAATTTAACTCAGCAATTCAGAAGTACAGAGTCGTTTATTGGTTTTCTTCACTAGCAATATCTAATAGCTGTTTTCAAATAATTATATGATTTCAAAAATAAAATAAATATCTTAATTTAACTTACTCCAAAGAAGCTCTCAACAAAATAAAAAAAAAAACAATAGTGTAGTAGCTTAAGGTAAGTATGTAGGATGAACTCGTGTCTTGGCATTTTTCTTTGTATTTGCCTTATTTCGTTGTTGATTTACCGCATTCAGCTGTACAAGACGCAAAGAAGACCTACCTGATCGAACCGCCCAAAGGTAAAAAAATGGACGCGGCTGGTAGTACAATCACTTATGGTAAAAAATCTGGCAAAGAATACATGTACATTCCTGGGCCTATCAACCAGCCGCTTAGATTCATGGTAAGGAATTGAACTAAATGAACGATCGTATTCTATAGTTTATAGTGGACCTTAATTGCGTTGGCCGTTTTGGGGGATAAATGTTTCGCTTTATTGTTGCTTTCAACTGGATGCCTCAAAATGACCTCGCTTGCAAACTAAAATAATGTCAGAGGCACGTGGCACAAAGCACATAAAAATTTAAGTTTTTTTTTTTTTTAAACAACGTAAGCCAAAGAGGTCCGGCCATCGAGCGCGCTACATCAGAATGTTAACATTCTGAGTGCATTAGTGGTGAACATGTATAATGCACTCATACATATAAGTATCGCTTTTCCAATTCTTTTGATTAGTACCTTTATTAATATCTCACTTTCACTTTTTATAGTTCATTTATAACGGAGGTGCAAACCAAGGAGTCGTTTGTAAATACCTGAAACCACAAAAATCAGTGATTAGTTCAAGCGACGTTGAGTGGATCATTGATGAGAAGACAGGATGGTCAGCGTGCTCTGAGGATTGCGCTGGAGGTAAAAGCTACGTATGTTTTTGGCAACTCTATTTCATAACACAATGTTCAAGACACACATTTATTGCAAAACTATTTGCTAGTTGTTTTGTTGCATTGCTCGCACTTAAGGTTAAATAATTTTTTTCGATTTTCCAACTTGAACCAAAACGTAAACAATACATACATGTACGCACTTTGCCCTAATTCATTCTTTCTTCGGCTCGCTTTTTCCAGCTTTTCAAAGGAGAATTCCCACAATTTTCCGTTTTCGATGAATTCACAAGGATTGAAATCGCATGGGCTGACGTAATAGCTTGGAAATGCATCAAATTGCAAGTGGAAACACTACTTTAAGCAACCTATGTTAGCTCTTAGTCATCACCTCGTTAGTGCTCAACTGCCGTTAGCACCTTTCTGCCACCGTTCCCCTCCCCCCTTCCCCCTCGAGCCCTGACAAATCTTTTCGTGACGCGGTAGCTTGCATTGCGCACACGACTCGTGCACCCCTCAGTTACCTATGTTGTGGAGAATTTACGGACTATCCTGATAGGAAAAGAAATCCTGTGAACTGGTTAACAATGTGTGTTCCTTTATTTGCATGTCTGTTTCTTTAGGAAAGAAAACGCGACTGATAAAGTGTAAACGAAAGGATGATCAATCAATAGTTGCAGACAGGATTTGTGAAAAAGGATCCAAGAAACCTCAATATGAGATGCCTTGTAATATCCATCCCTGTACAGCAGAGTATGTTTACATCACGTTTCACGGGAAATATATAACGCTGGGCTGTTAATATCTTTTTATAACTTTAACATAAGACTACCTTGATATGCCTAGAAGCGTTTATGTTCTTTTTCTTTACGTTATGTTGCTGTACTGTTTAAGAGTGAGTCGTGCTCGTTGCCAATGCGCACTGTGAGCTTACTTTGTCTCGCTGATTAAACTTGTCTCTGTGTCAGATGGCACCTGTCTGGATGGAGCTCTTGTTCAAAGACATGCGGACGTGGTGTAATGACGCGCAAACTGTCCTGCAGAACGAAAGTCAGTCAAAACCCAGAAGAATATAAAACCGTGAAGGATATCACCTGCAAGGGATCAAAGCCAAAGGTGCTCCAGAGAGCTTGCTATAAAGTAGCCTGCTCCGCTGAATGGGTTCCTTCTCCCTGGGGAAAGGTAAAGAAGAATTTGGCGTAACATTTACATCAACTGCTTTAAGTGGTGTTATACCTATGATTATTCATATATGAAAACATATATAACAAGTTATATTGCTTCAAGATTCACACTGTTCGAACAACAATAGGTCATCGAATTCAAATATTGCAAAGGCCGGTAATCTGTTCAGGAAAGGTCTGAAATCGTTTTTACGTATTTCGTGATCAAAATTTGAAATTAATATTTTTAGCACTTATTTGTATTTGTAATGGAACTTTAGCATTAGCTTTTTAATGCATATCTTATTTTTTACATAGGGTCCACTTCTTTATAAACTCCCTTTCAGGGTGTTTCTTTGGATTTTATTTTAGTTTTAACCCCTGAATTAAGTCCTGTATATGTATGTATCAGGGTAAACAAAATCCACGAGGGGGAAAAACAATAAAATGATAATATTTCCCCACGTGTTACCAAAGAAATAATTACAAAGATTCGCTATTCTTGAGTGACAGTGTACATGTTAAAAGACGCAAAGTAAAATGATATTTAAAGAGAACGATGACATCCGCAGCTTAAGAACAAATATTCATCAAATCACACATGTGAAACTTATGAAACCGGAGCGCCTTCTTCTGTCTGTTTTCAAAAACCTCAGATGCAAGAGCGCTGCATAGTAATGGTGTCACCGCTTGAAATAATCCTGCTCCATAAGTTCAATATCATGAACTTGACTTCGAAAACTCAAAGGCAAAACGGCAAGTTTTGGAAACGTCAGCTCAAAGAACAAAGAACTTTAGAATTCTCAAGAAGTGCCAAAGCAAGCTTGACTGTCTGATTATTGAAATGCTTCTTATTAGAATTTTAAAGCCGAAACTCAACAAGCAATGTGAATCCCTCCGTGCGAAAGTACTTGTTTAGGTTTTTGGTTTCAACGCTTTTTAATTCTCTTCACATTTTTTTAGCTTATAATTATAATTTTATATTTTTTTGCATACCATTCGCATTAAGCTTTTTTGTTACTTTTATCGCCTATTGTTCCATATTTTAGCGTTTTAACCGTTTATTTATGCTGTAATTTTATTCTTCTACCGAAATTGAAAATGACCGTTGAACGGTCGAAACGTCGTGCACAAGTTAAACTACTATTCTTACAAGCTTTCATAAGGATCAGGGAAGGCTTACATAGACTGAACTGCATTATAAAAATCTTTATGATTTAAAGCCGACCGATTTTCTCCTCCTCCTCCCCCCCGCCCCTCCGCATCTCAGGATTAAAGCCTCCTGCACCGTTCGAACAGTCCACCTAACCTGTACAGGCCTTACGGAATGCTTCCGCTTGGAAGAGAATTCAACTGGTGTTTTATTGCTCATTTTTTGTTGACAGTGTTCTAAGACCTGTGGTGGTGGTATTATCACTCGTATTCTGTCCTGTAAAAAGCTGAATAACGACGGCCAATACAGCCCGGTGCCAAAAATCTTTTGTCAAAACGCAGTCAAGCCGCCTGTAACTGAGGCATGCAATGACGACATTCCCTGCATTGGTGAGTACAATCAGTAGCATAAGAAATTATTACTTATACGCTTAACACTGTTATTCAGTGAGCAATTCTTAATTTTTAATCCTCTGTCGTTATATTTAAATTATTAATGGTTGCCGAAGCTTAGACAATAACATAAGAGGAGAACACACCAATTTTTAAGATACATGTACATGTATCATGGATAAACAATTTGACTCATCTAATTCCTCTAAGCCTCAGAGCAAACTTGGGATTTTGATCCATCGAATTATATTTGCCTGTTGGTAATGAAGTTAAATTTTTCCCGCGATACCTGTACGACGAAATAGACCATTAAGGCCATGAACTTTAAAGCATGCTTATTCTTTTTTATTTCTATTATGTCTGCAGTAGAGAAATACCGACCACTGGGCTGTTACAGAGAAAATCCACATAAACATCTTTTGCCAGTAATGGAGCATAGCTTTCGTTCCGGCGGCATAACATGGAACAAGATAGAATTAGTAGTGGAAGCCTGTTATCAAATAGTGAAAGACACAAAGTACAAGATCTTTGGAGTGAAATTCTACGGTGAATGCTGGGTGGGAAAAACGCCCAGTGCAGAATTCAAGACCAGTCTTGGCAAGTGTTACGCGCGAACCGTAGGGAAGGCTCATACTTATTACATTTACGAAATTCTCTAGGTAATAAATACATGTTTTTTGTTTGTATGCGTTTCGTTCGATGTAATGACTTCGTTGGTAGGGTCACCCGGCATACTGAGGCACCTGAACGAGACAACAATCGTGATTTGTCTCTGGAGTAGCTTGATCCTGAGTGTAAGGTACTTACTTTGAGGGTCTGTTTACCAGTAATGGGGAGACACTTTTTTGCTTGTTAAAACGTTGGGTATGTTTGATTCGCCTACCAGTGACAAGTCGAAACGTTTAATTAGAGCCTGCATTAGCCAAAACAGAGGGTCAGCTAATACCGTGGTGTCTTCATATAATTAAAAGATGAGAGATTTTTAAGGGTAGAGGTTTTTTTTAACAGGGACATCTTGTTTCCGTATAGACACTTCCTGAATGTCACAAACTGTCCTTTTTTATATGTTTCAGGAGGGAAAAAGTTACAAAGTTTGCTGAAAGACGTCGTTGCAAGTTCATTTAGTATATACAACTTCCATGCTGAGATACCTTAACCTGACTTAACAGACATTCAACTGAATCGCTGTACAATTGCAAATAGTGCAGTCTTGTGCCATAGCTTATGATCGCAGTAAATTACTACATATGAAAACAGAATAAAGTACCGAACTTACACATTGTTACACAATGAATTTTAATCCGTATGTATTGGAGCAACGTTTGCAGCAACCTTAAATCGATTGCCTTTATGTTAATATGGAAAAAGACTACCGTGATTTCTAATATCCTCTTCCCCGCGTCTCTTCCCTCTTTCCGCTTAATGGAAATGAAATAAAACTTGCCTAATTTATTTTTTAACCATGAAGAAGTGATAGAGTCTCTCTGCGATGATGCTTTGTATGTTTTTTTTTTTTGTTTTGTTTTTTTTGTTTGTTTGTTTGTTTGTTTGTTTGTTTTCGTCTTTCCAGCGACTTGATTTGTAAGTTCAAGACTTTGAATTGATTTTATTCCTTAACATTGGTCGGAAAATAGAAATCCTTTATTTCAAATCATTAAGCACCTCAAAGTTACTGCCTGAAAAACATAAAATGAACAGATCAGTGTTACAAAACCAATAAATTCATGCTATGCTACATTGAATTCGTTACTGCCAGCCTCAAAAACATTGCTGTATTTCAATTGGAACTGTGCTAAATTTTATTAGAAGACGTCTTCCTTAACTTTGATTTTCATTCGTAATAACGAGAGTTAACTCTGCTACTAACGTGATATTAGCTTAAACTTTAATCGTTTTTAATTTTGTCACAATCTTTCCTCGGGTTAGACATTAATTCGCAGTCGTTTCTTTCCTCTCTCTTATGGCAGCCAGAGGCTTCGAATGTTCTTTCAATGTACATAATCCACGGCGTTTTGAATGAAGAAATAAAACGCCATCTAAGCGTTTAAAATATTCAAATCCAAAAAGTCCTGAACGTTTCACTGAATGATTGTGTTAATTGCCTCTTAATAGCCCTTTTCACGGTTAATTTTTCTCATTTGCATTACAATGTAATTCAAAGTGGATGGTGGCAATTTCGGGCTAAAACTACAAAATAGCCCGAAATTGCCTCACATGCTAGATTCTATTGTAATGCAAATGAGCAAAGGTAACCGTGAAAAGGGCTATTCGTTTCATTTTTCTTATCCTTCTGCTTCAAAACGGGTTTTTCGGACGTTTGGAGCCGGCAAAAAATAGCAGTCACAAAGGACACTAAATGTTCTTAAAAGTAAATTCAACGTAAAAGATCGGGAAAACCTTTTAAAATGTGGTCATGGAAACGGCAAGCTTTGTAAACAATGACAGGTCATACCAAATTCCTCCAAAGTAGTCTCAATTGCAAAGCATTGTGAAGAATAATTAAATTTAAAAAGTCCACAAGGTCAGATTGCACCCCCAGGGTCTAAAAAGTTAATTTAAACGTACCAATGAGACGCTAGGCTTTTTGTTCTTGAAAATGCTGTGTACATGAGATTTCGATTCAAATTGAAATTGTTTGCAAACGGTTTACATGGCATCTCTTAGAGGCAGCTATTTGTTATCGCGCTGGTGAGCTCTGATCTAAGAAAGAACTGGAACGGAAGACAAAAACAGGTAACGAGAAAATATCAAATATGTCTTTTGCTGTACTGAGATGAATCTCCACCCATTTTACGACGCTGAATTTGAAAACGATATCGTCGAGCCTTGTTGCCTCAGTTATCTGTTTAAGAGTCCCTGTCCATAAAAATGGAAAATAAATCGGCAAGGATCGAAAATTCGATTTCGCTCATATTTTTATGGTAGATAGGCTAGGGCATGACAAAAACTACTGGATAGTTTTTTTGGCAAAATGTCCTTTTATTTCAAAGAAATATGCAAATTACCAAATACCGTTAAAATCGTCATTTGACGCACCATTTTATTAAACAAGTTTGAGAGCCTCGCATGCAAAACCACATCATTCTTCCGTCTTCAAAACACTCAAATATGTTTGTGCAATGTTTAAATGTGTACTGGGTTGATTTTAGGGAATGTTGCGTTGTCTTTTTGGGTGCACAATAATTAAATTTCGAAGACATGTATTTCATTCACTTAAAAGTACTTCGTGAATATAATTAATTTTCACCATGTGCGAAACCTTCAAATGGACCAAGCTTCTGGTGGTTGAATTGCAGAAGGATGGTCTACAGATTCCTGTAAAAATTTCTTTGGGCAAATGATTGTGAGCGACGCGAGAGCTTTTCAAAGTACGTCAAAAATGCAAATATTTGACCATCCGTCGTCAAATTTCAATTTACGGGTTAGACGTATATTTTAGCATGCGTCACATGACTTGACCTATGTTAAGCTGAAATAGACACAGAGCTGATAATTTCGAAATGTTCTAACCTCATTTGCTGTAAAAGGCAGGTCCAAAGCCGATTTGACGTGTTTCTAGTCGATCTCTCACCATTCGTCGCACATAAAGCATATGTTCGCTTTTGTTTACACAAGGTTAACGTCCGATGTACATCGCCTACTGTCAACCTTATATTGGTCGAATACTATGAATCCGTGACCATCTTTCTGCGCATATGAACATCACTGCATCAAAGTCTAAAACGGCTGAGACATTTGTAGATAGTTGCTCGCTTTGCGCTGCGCCAAAATATTGCGTTTGATCGATTGCTGACCATTGCTGATAAGCGTGTCGGCGCAGCCCAATCTTACAGCCGTTATTGTTCGTCACGCAGTGCTGTCACGGCATATGCTGCACATTTTGATCTATTTTGTATAGAGTACTCTCAGCATAAGTGAAACAATTTAATCATTGTTCTTCTGTTTTTTCATATTATAATAATATATGTGTATATTTATATAATCATATTCTATAGTGTACGTGGCCTCGGTCCATATCACGTTTGTTGTACGTTCTGATGTTTCAGACAACAGCTGATAAAGCTAGTACCTGTACTCACTAGAATTTTAAGAAAATCGCCATAAAAAAGTTTTAGATTAATGAAGCAAGAACTAGCTGAAATAAAAATAGGAAATCACAACGAGTCTAATTCGTGAGAAAAACAGACTAAATTTAATTAGTAATTACGTGAGTAAATAGCCCTGGCCATGCCATTTTGTTTGGCGTATCAGTTGTTTGCTTAGTGGCGAGGCATTGGTATGTAACAGAAAATAGAGGACTGTTGTCAAAACAGTCCAAAATTATCGTCAGTAAAATATTGTAAATAAAACACCTATTGACCGGTTACCTCCGCGGCCATCATTTGGTCATTCCGATAAGGGTTTCATTATTGTCTTTACCCTTATTAAGCGGCCACCCCAAATTTAAGAACTTTGTTTTGGAAAGGGCGATGGCAGATAAGAGTCTGAAATTGAAGGTGCATGACGAGTGATAATTCAAACACACGTCTATCATGATTGTATTGAATTGACTCCATGTTCACCAAGAAATTTATAGCCCGATAGTGAAAAATTAAATATTCAAGGTACACCAACCTCTATTTAAGCGGCTAGCCCCATTAAGCGGTCGCCACCCATTTCCCAGGGGGTAGCCCACTGTATTACATGTAAACCAAAAATAATTGCATAGCGCGAAAAGACCTAGGTATGAGTTTAGCGTTACAGTATTACGCAGGGGCATGTAGGTACCGGTGGTCGAGTAAAAGATAACAACAGGGGCAATGGTAAATTATTCATTCTTTTCATTTCTTAATTTAATCTCTTCCTACTCAACACGATTGCGTGCTCCCAGTGATTCCAAGCCTTACGGAGCCTTACTATCAGGATAGAAATTGTCCCACCCCTACCCCCTAAAATGGGATGACAGAATTGCGTGACGAACAAGGAACCGCTGCAAGCAAGGATTCAAACCATGATGATCAAACGTAATATTTTGGTGTAGTGCAAAGCAAGCAACTATCTACAAGTGACTTAGCCGTTTTTGACTTAGATGCAGTGGTGATCATATGTGTCGAACGAGGGTCACAGATTCATGGTATTCGACCGTTAAATAAGTTGACAGTTGGCGATGTACATCGGACATTATGTAAACAAAAGCAAACTTCTCCTTTATGTGCGACGAATGGTGATAGAAACACGTCAAATCGGCTTTGGACCTGCCTTTTACAGCAAATGAGGTTAGAACATTTCGAAATTATCAGCTCTGTGTCTATTTCAACTTAACATAGGTCAAGACATGTGGCGCATGCTAAAATATACGTCTAACCCGTAAATTGAAATTTGACGACGGATGGTCAAATATTTGCATTTTTGACGTACTTTGAAAAGCTCTCCGCGGCGCGTCGCTCACAATCATTTGCCCAAAGAAATTTTTACAGGAATCTGTAGACCATCCTTCTGCAATTCAACCACCAGAAGCTTGGTCCATTTGAAGGTTTCGCACATGGTGAAAATTAATTATATTCACGAAGTACTTTTAAGTGAATGAAATACATGTCTTCGAAATTTAATTATTGTGCACCCAAAAAGACAACGCAACATTCCCTAAAATCAACCCAGTACACATTTAAACATTGCACAAACATATTTGAGTGTTTTGAAGACGGAAGAATGATGTGGTTTTGCATGCGAGGCTCTCAAACTTGTTTAATAAAATGGTGCGTCAAATGACGATTTTAACGGTATTTGGTAATTTGCATATTTCTTTGAAATAAAAGGATATTTTGCCAAAAAAACTATCCAGTAGTTTTTGTCATGCCCTAGCCTATCTACCATAAAAATATGAGCGAAATCGAAGTTTCGACCCTTGCCGCGAAATTAAGAATTTGTCTGATTTTTACGGGCAGGCACTCTTAATTTCTTTCTCTTCTTTCCTATATAGTTTTGTAGTTACCTACATTAATGGTATACCGCGCTGAGTGACGAGCGGCCGGGATTACTTTGAAATGTTGTTGGGCAAAACACTTTTCTCACAGAGTGCCTTTCCGTGTCCAGGTTTATGAAGGGTTAACAGCGATATGTAGGGAGTTCTAAAGGCTAACTTAGCATTTTACCGCATTTTTCTTCCACTGGATTAACTCATCCTCATTTCCAGCCGTCCGAATCCCGATCCTCTACAGACGAGGGTGGACCTCAATTGATCACTTAATAACACAGATGCAGCTGCTTCTAACTTTCAGCAGTTCAACGTTTACCAAGATGATCAGCAAAACCCACACAGTACCGTTTTCCTAATGGAAGTAAGTAACACCTGATGTAAATAAGTAATGTACATTGTAGTATCGGAGTAGCCATACCAGAGTACTTTGTTATTGTAATTTTTGTAATTTGTGATACGTGTAATTTGTTAAGACTTGTTACTTTAAATAAAAAAAACCCACACAGTACAATACTTGCCTAGAAGTCGTCCAAAAAAAGATCAATATAATTTCGGTTTGCATTTGCAGTTCGGGGTGGTGAATGATAAATGCGAGACTTTGCAAAAAGGCGAGCTCGAGACATTTTGACATTTTAAACTATGAGACCGAGACCTCAAAGTGTTTTAGGTGCGAGCACGAGACGTTCAGCCGGATTCTAATTAAGACGGTCACGTCATTTATAAAAACAAACAAACAAATCGGGACTTCATAACATGACTCCAAAACAACTTTGTGAAAAAAAATACTCGATACTGCATAGCCGCCAAAAATCGACACAGTGAGGTCCGTGAAATTCGACGAAAAGTTTGCGGGAACCACGGTTGTTTATTTGCAATATTTCTTTCTTTCAGTTTAAAGGACAAACGAGGTGTACCAAAGACTATGATAGCCCTTCTAGTCTTAGTAAAGGACAAATTTATGACTTTCCGAGAGTTACTGGTCTACTTCGAATTCAGGCTCGCCTTCACCGTCCGCCTTTTTTTTTTATCACAAGCATTGAATTCAAATTTGCTGCGAGACAAGTTGTAGTTTCAGTGGTAATACCAGCAGCAAAACTAAAATTTGTTGCAGAAAGTAGAACTCGAGTCTACTTTGCGCAACATGTTGCCTCAACTTGCATTGTATTTTTACACTGTATTTTGCTGCGAGACTAGTTGGTCATAAACGTTGTAATACGTGCAACAATGTGTTTCAACTTGCAATGCAACCATGTTGCGAGACAAGTTGAAGAAAAATGTTGCCCATATTACCGGACCTTAACGGCGACATTCCCAGCTAAGGTACGTAGCATGAAGATTAGAAAGTACTTGTTGCTGTCCGCGCCGCCCTCTGTGTATATACTCCCGATGTAATAAATATTATCAGAATATTACAGTATTGTAAATATATTAAAGTATTGTAAAGCGCCATGGACAATTGGTGGAAAATGGCGCTATATAAATGTATATTTATTTATTTATTTATTTATTTATTTATTTATTTATTTATTTATTTATTACAAGGAAAATCTTGCGAAATACATACCACTTTTGAGCTTGGTTCTCATATGCCGCCAACCTGCCCGCGACTTAGTCGTCGGTCCTTTACACGTCATCAACAAAATTGCAACAACCTTTTCGCAATAACCTTTAGATTTACACCTACAGACGCAGCGAAAATCGTTACAAGATACCCTATTCGCCGTCTTCTTTTTAAAACTTTAAGGATAAGATTGCTTTGATGATGCCTCCCAGTTATCATGTCAGCTTTCGTGCTTCAACATTATTAATACAAATATATCTTGGGTTTCTTGTGGTTCAAGTTTAAACAGTACAAACAGTTATTTATTCCTTGAATAAACTGTTGTAAATCGATCAACAAAACTACACTATTATGATATAATCTATTTAGCAAATATATTAAAGGAACAAGGAAATGTTAATGATGTCACTATACGTCTGTAATCCAATAGATCATAAGTAAGGCGTAATCAAAATGCCAGAATAATTTAACTCATGATACGAAGTTTCTTTATAGTCAATTTCAGTGCAGTAAGCAAACCCGTTCTTTCCAAACAAGATGCGATCTCTATGATTCGCCCGCCATGGTTCGGTCGACAAGTTATAAGTAGTGTAATGGAAGGTTCTATACTATTGTGTGGCAAATCTCTCGTAAAGAAAAATACATCGCCAAAACTTCCCAAATGCTCAAATCATGTTCAGTAAATCCTTGCGCGGCTTTTTCAGTCTAAGTTAACGCGCGCAAAAATACCATCGCGTCTTTAAGTTTCCAATCAGATCTGAATTGCCACCACAATAAAGGGAATGCACGTACCGGTAAAGTGCTTTTAGTAAAAATTCCTCAAGATCACTTCTTGCTTACTGAACCTCACTCTTCACAGTTTTTGAACTGTTAAACCCCTATTGAACAGGAGATAGATCCACTGTCGATCATTGTGTTACCCGAAAAGGTAATTGAATTACGTGGGTTTTCATGCTGATGAATGAATGAAACTATACTGGAAGCACACAACAACATATGAACGAAAACCAAAGCTTAAAGCCTTGGTCAAACGGCGCATGATAGTCGATGACAGTTGATGATAGGCGGTGAAAAGTCGGGAGCATCATTCAACTATCATCGGCTATCATGCGCCGTTTGACTAAGGCTTAAAGAATGAAACCATATTTTACTGATTTGGGTGTAAATAAATTCTGGCGATGGTTGCTGCAAATATCCGCACTTCAGGGTGTAGAGAGCGTTAAAAAAAGTATTTAGTCATTTTCGAGACAGAAGTTTCTCTTGGCCTGACTTCTGGCGGTCATGATAATTCTAAAAGAATGTATGGCAAAGAAAAGAGAGACGAAAATCAGAAGGGTCTCTGCTTGCACGTATGTAGCTTTGCTCGTGCGCTTTTGTTTATGAAGGACAGGTAGCCTGTTTCAATTCGTCAGATGATGGAGAAAAATACCAAAGCTTAAGTAATAAGGGAAGGGAAAAACGAGAGCGGAATTGTTTTTTGGCCTTTTTCCCATGCCCTGGCTCCCTCGTTCACCATAATTCGCATTGTTTCGTTTATCCCATATTGTAAGAGGTCCAAACGACAAAAGGTGAAGTACTCAAGAGCCTCTTGATCCAGACCTGGCGGAGCTCATCCCAGTCCTCTCCGGTTACTGTAAACCCTGACATCCTTTCCCAGAAGTCCCTAATCGTTCGCCGTTGGAGACACTTAAAGGGTTTAAAAGTATCTTGTCCATCAACACCGTTTTACCCAAAGTCTAAAGGGATAACCATTAAGCCATTCCTACTAATGGCTAGAAAAAAAATTTAAAACTGAATTAGGAGCATGTCAAACGTGAAAACCCAGAGAAGGCAAAATGCCGAGACACTCGTTATAAAATCCGAGTTCGGCACTTACCAAATGAGTTCAATTCAAACGACCGAACACGTATCAGACATGCGCTTTTTGCAGACTCCATCTAAGTCTAAAACGTATTAACTGCATAGAGAAAAAAGACATTTTCATGTGACGTTGCTGATGAAAAGAATAAAAAAAAGTTTAGAAAGCCGTAAAAGCTAGTCTGCTGCGATTTATATGGCTCTGCCATGGCGTGCTCAATTCCATGGTCAAGTTTAAAACGAGTGCGAAATAAATTATCAGGATGAACTTATACTTGGCTAGCTCCCGGGAGAAAACAAATTTCTATTAAGCCCTCCTTGTTTTTCGAGAGGGGTTAGGGAAAGCGCTTATCGGAAGGAGAGCGCTAAATCGAATCATTAGGGTAGTACTTAGTCTCCTCCTCAGCCGTTCCTTTTTCTTTAGGGGAAGCGTTGCGTGACATCCCAAAAAACTAATGCGGAGGAGATCTTGGTACAGGTACTAAATTTCAGATTCGTTTAATCTATAAAGACAGTCTATTTTAATCGTTACGTAACATCAAAGCCGCTATTGAATCAACATTCGCGTAGACCACCTGCGGTGGCACCATTATAATAAAGGGATAATTTGTTGATCTCTCCATGTTATTGCCGTCAATTTGCATAATTTCACTACGCAGACATGGATTACAGCTATAAACCAGCTAATAAGTCATCTCGCAAGAAGAGAAAAACACGCTGCCTTATAGCTCTCTTCGTTTTCCTTGGCATTGCATGTTTGGTTTTCTTCTTCGTTGGAATTGCACTCATCGCCGAGGCTAGGAGAAAAGGTGATGACTCCAAGGCAGAACCTCAAGGCGCCAGCTGCGACTATTCAGAGGAAGCTAAGCGAGTTAAACTCGATGACTTTTTAGAAAGAGCACAGAACAAGTATTACGAATTGAATCCGAACAAAATTGCAAGCAAACCCGGTGTTACACCAGCTGAGGTCAAGAACAAATACCACTCTTACGATCCAACGCCTGAGCGCATTAAACTGATCGCTGATGAATCGGCAAAAATTGTCAAAGATATTGAGAAAATGCCAGTTGACATGAACAAGCTGACACTGAGAGAGAAACGAGCTGTAGCTCAACTGCTTCACTGGGCTAAACATAGCTTCCCTTTCATGGTGCCGTATTCATACGACTATTATGTTGGGGATTGGATGATGGGAGCCGACATCTTCTGTTGGAATCCGATTTGTATGGTGCCAACTGAAGTGCAGCCAGCATTCAAGCATTTTAAGCCGTCGACGGTCAGTGAAATGGAGACACTTAAAGCTAAATTCAAAGAACTCAACCACACTTTTGTTCAGTTCGTGGAAAACATGAAGTTAGGCGTGGCTGCTGGAATGGTACGCACAACAGAGGAGTGTAAAGCGGGGCTAGATGGATTGAAAAACAAGTACAGAGATGTGGCTGTTAATGGTCCAACGGGTAAGAAATTATTCAAATGACAAGCAAAACAGAAACCGTTTTAAGGTTTTTTGTTTTGTTTGAAGATTCCCAAGGACCCTTAGTGTTGCTATGAAATAAAGGTATGGAATTGCAACTGCGCTGGAACATTAACTATGGCTGGACTAATTCAATCCAGCTGTTTCATTAAAGCGTCATGTCATGTTTGATCGTTACAATGTCTTGCAAACGGTAATGCAAAACACAATTGTTGTTACAAAACACTTTTACGATTTACGCTTCAGCGCGCGTGCAAATTATCTGAGACAAAGGCACTCTGTCTATGATGTTCACTCAAACAAAGGCAGAGTCGCGGAATTCAAATCTAATGAAATTGTTTTTAGTTTTGAATTAATTATGTTTGCTTCAATGAATATGTGATAAAAACAGATTAACCGGCCACAGCACTGTCATTTTCTTTTTTATATCCCAGAGTTATTTATTTAATACGCGCTATGCCTGGTATACGTAAATTTAACGGGCAGTATTTACAGTACAGCCCGCTAAAGTTTGACACTGTTCCCGAACCTTCCAAACACAAGCATCGAAGTGTTAAATGAAGTTCAATGGTTGTTTTGACTCTTAAAAGGTTTTTTTTTTTTTCCTAAAACGCTTACCAAATTAAGTCTTTTTTCCCTTTCAAGGAAATACGCAACCGTTGCGTTGTGTCTTTAAGGTTTTGAGCAAAGAAAGATGTTGGGAGCACATGCAGCCGCCCTGTGAGACAGAGGCTGCCTCCTCTTTTCGTTCGATGAAAGAAGAAAGCGAACTTCTGCTAGCAACTGCCGGATCGTTTGATCAGCCGCTGTCTTAAACCAGGAAAAATTAAAGAAAATTGTTATTTGACAAGTTTGAAAACTTGCGCATGACAATTTAGGATTCCAAACGCTATCCGTTCACGGTACTGCCAACAACATTCGCTGTCCTGTTATTGGCTGCAAAATTACAAGAGACCGGTAACGGGTGGCAATCTTTGATCTCTTGCTGTTTACACAGTTCCATAATCTATTGCTGTGCAGTTAAAATTCACCGTTGCAGGTTATTCAGTCAAAGGAGCTTGACAAGAGTGTTGACTGGCAGGATATAAAAGTTTTTAATTTTTCCAAAACAGCTTGTCAGATCTGCAGCTAGCTTGCAATTTGTGAAGCGCGCGCTAGATAGCGCAGTCTTAAATAAAGTCAGTTTTCACTCAGTAGGAATCAAATGCATCTTGCGATACCAAACAAGAAAAGGCAAGGCGCATAATTAGGCCAAATATTATAAGGATGATAGATGCAGGAAATTGAAAATCCCTGTGTGCGGCTAATAGTGGGCTTCATCGGTGTATTTCTTTGCTCTTCATCTCAACCGCAACCTTTAAAGGTCCTATAGGGCTCTATTTTCCGCGAATGGACACCATTACACACCCCAAATCACAATAATCCCTCAATTGTTAACACAAAGATATAAAGTTGCCATTTCTGGCTCCAACAAATAAACCCATTTCGAAATCCCTCGAAGATGCCTGAAAGTCGTGCGTTTTTAGCGTTGTTGATGTTTATGTGCTATAACCTTATATTTCTTGACAGGAATCTACGAAGCGTCATTCATAAAGCCTTTCCTTGCCAAAGATTTTATCTCGAACATGAAAGATGATCAACTCAGTGAATGGCGGGGAAAGTTTGGAAAATCAGCCAGCGAGTCACTTCGAGAGTTTGCCCTTGAGTATGTTGGCAAACCAATTGATTACATGTTGAGGTATGGCAGTTGTGATACTAATTTATTTAACATATATAATACTTGCCTACAAAATAGAATATTACGTGTTCTCCGGTTTTTATGGTTACTTTAATTGAGTGTTATAGCCCTGGCCTTGAAGAAAAGTCAAAATCTTGGCCTCAATAAACCAGTTCATTTGTCGAGGCGCCCACCCTGCATTCGATTCCGCTTTGAGTTGTTTTGGTCTTGGGGAGAAGCCAACAATAGTTATATCAACCCTCCTCTCAAGTTGTGTTAAGGTCAAGTTAACAAGCAAGCCATGAGTTATCCATCCGTTTGATTTTTTTAAACACAGCCATCACAAACAGACACATACCTATAGTGTAGCGTGTTCTACCTTTCCCACTTTTCTCAAATTTCGTGCATTAGGAAAAAGTGATCACTCCCAGTGTGCAAAATTGTTTGTGGGGAGAGGGGGCGCGCTGCTGGATATAAGCAGTTATGGTTGGTAAGATATGTCACCAACACGTTTTTATTCGAATTCATTAAGATCAGTGGTGTTCCGAGAACTTTTGACGCAAATTTCAGATAGCGACAACATCGTAAACGAAAGCCGATATTTTATCAATTCGCTTAATTCCGTTTTTAGATTCATAAAGGAGGAACAAGTTCCACACTGTGCACCAGACAGCGTTGCTACCGGCCTTGGTAGTTTACCGCTTGCTTATGTGTTCGTGAACGGCTCTCAGACGAATACGAAAACAACACAAGAACTTCCCACAGGCGAGAAACTGAATGGAAAAGACTCCTACAAAAGGCTGCTGGCACATTTTACAACCACATCCCAGACACCGGATGAAATTTACAACCTTGGTAAAGACATGCGCGATAAACTCTATTCCGAGGTATGAACCTTCTTTACCACTAAGTCAGGGAAAATATATTATGAGCGTGATGACGATGGAAGCGAGCTACGGTATATTGTCTTTTCCAACCTGACAGAGTTCTCGAGTTGATCGTGCAGCTCATTAATATGTGTCGATTGATTTGTTGAACAGATTTTGAAATTAGCCACGGAAGTAACCAAAGTAGATGATGAAAATGAAGCGAAGCGACGATTCAAAGAGCTCATAAATGATCCTAAGATGTTTTACAATGATAAAGAAATTCCAGCCAATGAGTCTGACGCCAATGCACACAAAGTATGCAGCACTGTAAAGGACGCGGAAAAGTATTGTCCACACAGAACAGCAGCCATGGAGAACTGGTTTGAGCATACCAAGCAGGTTACTATTACGACATGGATACATTATTTTCTAACAGTCAAGATTTAATATTATTCACGCATAACATGTTTACTACAGTTGAACCCAGAGAAAATCGAACTCGAAAAACCATGAAATTCGCCGCGTGTTCTCAAAACGGGCGCCATCTTGTAACATCGAAGGACGCAAAGGAGTCTGGGAAGACCTTTATCCTTCCTCGGAGTTGAACCCCGCTATTTCGAAATGGCAGGGGTTAGAAATAACAAGGGGTAATGGTTTGAGTTGGGGATAACGGGAAATTGGAAATAACCGAGTTGGAAATAGCGGATTCCAATACCTGTACCTGTAGAAAGAAATTAAATGAAAACTAATAAAAGTAGAACCGCAGAGAACACCTGTCTCAGGAAAAAAATTGAGCCTTATTTGTTTTACACTCATTTTCACTCTATATGACTTACGCATGATTCTGTTTGGGTTCTGTTTTTATCCCTCTCGTAGTCTTTATTTGAGCTGATTGTGGAAACTATAGGTAAATAAATCACGGCTTAACAAAGGTTTTCTTGACTCTCTAGAAAGTTTGCACCTAGGAGGCAGCGTGGCCAAGTGGTTTAGGGCGCTGTTGTTACAATCCGGAGGTCCGGGGCTCAAGGCCTACACCCTGCCACTAGTGGGATTTGTTTCTCGGTAGTCCCGATTTCAAATCCTCGGCCACGCTTGTAAATAGCCAACTGGATTGCTTGCGGCCGGTTGGGATTCTTAACGTTAACAGTGTTACGTTCAATTTGAATTATTTATTTCAGTTGTTTCCTCGGCCCCACTAGCACTTGTGCTGTAACACTGCCCAGGGTAAATAAAGGTTATATATACATATATAAAGAACTTACTTTTTGTTTGTAATTGACACCTTGTAATTTTCTGACCATAATAATCTGTGTCCTAATACTTTGTTACATTACTGTCACAGATTATGGCAACCCTTGACTATGAGACCGCTGGACTGTTTCATGTAACAGGTCCTTACAAGTCCACTCCAAGCTGCCCAATCAAACTCGACTACGACCTTAATCCATCAAGCGCTGTGCCATTCTACATGCCGTCTGATGCGAGTTGTTCCAAGGTTGCCAGTTATAACATGCCATTCTTTCTTGCAAAGCCTGGACCCAGATATGAGTCAGTCACGTTGGCGGCACATGAAGCAAGGCCTGGACACCACACCCAGGTGAGGCTGCATCTGTAAAACTAATAACTATCAGCTTCCAGTTGGGCTCTATAAATACACAAAGCATATCTTTTCTCGTCAATATCCTGTCATATTAGCCGGCTCAGGCTAGGTTAATAGCTTATACAGCTTTGCTTTATTTACAGGTTCAAGGTTACACCGAACATTTTACTGACTCATGTGAAGGTCCCATTCGCTGGATAGCAGTCAACACCCTTTACCTGGCATTTGCCGAGGGCTGGGCACTATACGCAGAGAATCCGCTGATCCCTGAAGATACTAGCGCTTATCAAGTTGATCCAATTTCCAAATATGGAATGTTGAAATGGCAGGTGAGTTGACATGGAAACCATACTGGCTTTTGTGAGCGCTCTAGTAAGAGGGTTACAAAATAAATATGAGTTGTAAACAGGTTTTAACAGGTTTCAGGTTTTTTTCCTTAATAAAACTTAACGATAGAATTGCCCGAATGTCTAATCAAATCAGTTGACACTTTTACGCGTATTCATTTATAAATTGTAATTGTATTGTAACAGAATTGAGACTCATGGTTGACGGTGGCAAAGGTGGGGTAACAATCACGCATCACGCTGAATTTTTTTTATTAAATCACGCATCACGAAGAATTTTTCTTCACCAATCACGGGTCACGTAAAAAGAAGTAAGTACATCGCCAATTTTACTTTCTCGACCCTAAAAGCGCTGTTAAAAAAAAAACTTTACCGATTCAACCACAAAAAATGCATGGGCAAATATGTGACTTCTCACGCGAAAACGTTCCATACGGTAGCTGTTCGAGCAGCTGAACGCAGGGCAAGTGAACTAGCCTGCGAACAGGCTCCCAGCGAGGGCGGAAAAAAATCCGGCGGGGACGGAAAAAAAAATTCTGCCGAGCGTGGCGAGCCGTTAAGCGCTAAGAAAGGAATTCCGCGAATTGTACTCCCCCTCGTCACCATTCCGCTCTCGGCTCTCCCCGCTCGCCCTAGACCATACTTGGCTAGCTCGCACTAAACCCATTAACCCAACCGGAAGCCTGTGCGCAGGCTCCAAGTGAACGGATAATTTGAATAGCGATAGTCAATTTACTTGTTCCAAGATATCTTAAGACCACTTGGTTCTACATGAGTTGATAACCAATATAATGAGTATTGACTCTAGAAACGATTTAATGAGGTGCAAACTGTGAAGGTAAATGTGAGGGATTCATGAGATGTGGGCTGTGTAGTTATATGTTGAGAATTAATACGATGAAAGCTGTGTAAGTATATGTGGGTGATATATGAGATGTAGGCTATGTAGGTATATGTGGGCGGTTAATGAGATGTATGCTATGTGGGTATATATGGGGGTTAATGAGATGTAGGCTGTATAGGTATATGTGGGGGATATAATGACATGTATGCTGTGAGGGTATATGTGGGGGATTAATGAGATGTAGGCTCTGTAGGTATATGTGGGGGTTAATGAGATGCAGGCTGTGTAGGTATGTGTGGGGGATTAATGGAACGTATACTGTGCAGGTATATGTGGGGAATGAGATGTATTGCTGTGTAGGTATATATGGGGGATTAATGAGATGTAGGCTGTGTAGGCATGTGTGGGGAATGAGATGTATTGCTGTGTAGGTATATATGGGGGATTAATGAGATGTAGGCTGTGTAGGTATATGTGGGGGGTAAAATGACATGTGTGCTGTGAGGGTATATATGGGGGATTAATGAGACGTAGGCTATGTAGGTATATGTGGGGGATTAATGAGATGTATACTGTGCAGGTATATGTGGGGAATGAGATGTGTTGCTGTGTTGGTATATGTGGGGGATTAATGAGATGTAGGCTGTGTAGGTATATGTGGGGATTAATAAGATGTATGCTGTGTAGGTATATGTGGGGGATTAATAAGATGTATACTGTGCAGGTATATGTGGGGAATGAGATGTGTTGCTGTGTTGGTATATGTGGGGGATTAATGAGATGCAGGCTGTGTAGGTATATGTGGGGGACTAATGAGATGTATACTGTGCAGGTATATGTGGGGAATGAGATGTGTTGCTGTGTAGGTATATATGGGGGATTAATGAGATGTAGGCCGTGTAGCTATACATGGGGGATTAATGAGATGTAGTCTGTGTAGGTTTATGTGGGGCGTTAATGAGATGTATGCCCTGTGGGTATATGTAGGAGTTAATGAGATGTAGGCTGCGTAGGTATATGTGGGGGATCAATGAGATGTAAGCTCTGTAGGTATAAATGGGGGATTTAATGAGATGTGGACTGTGTAGGTATATGTCGGGAATAAATGAGCTGTAGGCTATGTAGGTATATGTGGGGGAATAATTAGGTTCAGTTAGGGGGATTAATGAGCTGTAGGCGATGTAGGTATACGTGGGATTAACAGAACGTAAGCGGTATACGTGGGGGATTAATGACCTATAGGCAGTGTAGGGGCTTAATGTAGGTATATGTGGGGGATTAATGAGAAGTGGGCTGCGTAGGTATATGTAGGGGATTAATGAAATGCAGGCTGTGAGGGGATATTGGGGGATATTTAGGGGGTGGTTGAGGTATTGTTTTAAGAGAGATTAATAGAGATGTGCAAATCGCGGTCGAGTTAACTAGCCGCCCTTATAAAGCGCACTTATAAAGCGAAAGAACAAAAGGCTTGGCTGTGAGCCAATGAGAAAGCACCGACGTCATAGCCAGACTGGACAAACGAGTTTCTGACACCGGCTGGATTTGATTATTCAAAATGGCGGACATACCTTAATTTGAGACTATACTATGCAAATTTGCCAAACATTCCTTACATGCACGCTTATGTTCTGTAACGCCTATGTAATTTATGCTATACATACAGTTATATGATATACGTGTTCTTGAGTTACAGTAGCTGGGTTAAGCCTTGATTGATGACGTTCGTTTAAGGTCTTCTCTACCATGTAATATTACGCCTTGCAGCGAAAGGGTAGTTCAAATTCGTCGACAACGCCTAACGTCTACGAATGCCTACGAGCGGAAACTTCTTCCGGTGCCTTGCCGCCTAAAGCATCACAATTTTCGATGTTACTCCACCAGATGTTATTGTCTTCGCAACATTTAGATTTGAGGTCAATTAAACATAGGGATCTTAACAATGACGACGGCGACGCCGAGGACAACTCCTTGAAAAACTGAATTTGTCCTGGATGCTAATGGCTCGAAAACCTCACTCAGGCTAAATATGTAATGACAGCGTTCAATTCTAAATGGAAATACGTAAAATTAGCACTTTGACTCATCGTTCGCGTTCGCGGTCATTTTGCGTTGTTGTTTATTTTGTTTTGCAGAGGACGGCTTTGAAATGTGCAAAGGTTTACTGAACACACTTGTAAAGCCTTTGTTTTGCTCATTAAACCTTTTGTCTGGTGGTGCTCATTGACATCGATCGTGGTTTGCTACAGACTCCGTCCACACTACGCCGGAGGAATATAAAAACGGATACAGCTATATTTCTACAAAATAATAATTACATTACTCTTAGATCCATTACCGAGACACATCAATTGTCTCAACTTATCAAAACACCTACACGGGTATCTAATTCAAGTGCATCACTAGTCGGTGTTATATTCAGGGCTGGGACCTCAACTCAGTCCACAGTTTTGTCCTGTAGGACTGAACACAACAACTCTACTCTAACTATTGCCAAAATACATTGTCAGGGTTACATCTATTAATCCATCATTTGTGAAGGGTGAAACCTTTTATCTCTGTACGCTAAAGAATAGAAACGGTTGATTCATTTCTGCATTCATTGATTGACGTATTTCCTTAGGTTTGGAGAGCTTTGCGTTTAATGATGGACACTGGACTTCACTTCAAGGGAAATTCACGTGCCTGGGCGCTGACGATGTTCGAGGAGTACGCATGGGACACAAGTGACGTAGCAGTGAAGGAAGTGACACGCTACCAAAGCATCCCGGGACAGGCTGTCACTTACATGCTGGGACAACTTGCCATCATGAGATTAAAAGACCAAGCCAATAGCACTCTGAAAGAAAAATTCAACACCAAAGACTTCCATTACCAGGTGATTTAGTCTTAGACCTTGTCAGTTTAAAAACTGAATCACTCGCTTCCTCTCTAAGTATTGTCTTCATTCCATCGGTCTCAGTTACCCCATCTTGAGTTATCTGGTCCAATATTTTCTTAGCTCAAATGATATGCCCTTTACCGTTTTATGTGAACAGTTCAGTTACTTAAACTAGCTAAATTAACTCTTCCGCCGGCCATGATATTGTACTGCTGGATTCCTCTGTTAAATGCAAAGGGTTTGGTTACGCTAAGGAAACTTTGTCCGCAGTCTCTTGGTCAGCGTAACACACGAGTATATTGTTCCTCAATACACTGGTATAGGTATAAACAGCTTTCCTGGTCCTGTTGATAGATAGTCTTATTCAAAGCACATGTTGACATGGAATATTTCTGCAGCAACACGCTATAGTTGTTTTACTTTTATAAAATGGAATTTAATCAGCTACTAAATTAAAGTAACTTTTTCCGGTAGCTCAACTCAGAAACGATCTAAATTAAGTTTCATTTTTAGGTTCTGCGCCAAGGCCCCTCACCACTAAGTTACCTTGAGGAGAGTGTAAAGAAATACATCTCTTGTGTACAGGATAAAGAAGAGAAGGGCTGTGATGATGTCTTAAACCCACCAGCTCCAAAACCTCAGGGGTCTCAGAAAGAATCTCTTTTTAGAGACATGGGTTTCTCGCCTTGGGTTGTGTGAAATTCGCTCTATAAATGAATGACTTCTGTTGTGTGATTTTTTGCCACGTTCTTATTTTACATGCCAGGCATTGTTCTAGGTCCAAAGATTTTGAGATACGAGTAAACTGTGGTGGGCGTAAAGAGGAAAGGCAGAAGTCCAGTTTATTATTCGTTTTTAGCGGCAGCATTCGCCCAAAGCAGTTTTCTATAGGGCAGTTAGACAAATTTTGTTCAAGATAAAATAAAAGCCATATACATCGTTCTTGTCAAGAGTAAACATGTAATCACTTTTCATCTGTCGATCTACATTACTCTCGGTGTCTTGTCAGCCATAACGACTTGCAAATTCTCTATCCTTCATCGGTTTCTATTCCTTTTGTAGATAACATTATCGTATATAGGTCGTCTTATGAACCAAGGACCTGGGCCAGAATCTTCATAAGCAACTGCGCTAAACCGATCCTTTAAAGAAAATTTCAACAGTTGTAGCGCCTTTCTCAGCTTAACTGCTGGAATCCTTGCAATTGTTTAAACTTTCAGCCCATTCAGTCGGCTCGTTCCCTGACTGAGAGCCCCTGGGAACGAAGTTGCTCAGTATAGTATTCAGTTGTCAGATCTCAGCTGTCAGACGTGAGTTAAATAATAATTTTTCTGCGAACAGAATCGATGCCCAATTAATTTCCGTTCATAATTCACGTAAAGGACAAGTGTCTTGTGCTTTCGGTGTTTAAATTTAGCCGACAGTCTAGAGTTTTCTGACCCTTTTCAAAGCGAGTCATTACACTGCACGTTCTTGGAAGTTGTGGGGTTACTAGAAAGTTAAACAGGTAAAATTATCGATAAAAAAGAAATGTTTCGGTGACATCGTGTCACCATTTTCACGATGTCACCGAAACGTTTTTCTTTCTAATCTCTAATTTTTACTTGTTTATGCTTTACAAAACCTTTGCTTACTGGAAAGTTAAGACGACATAGGAGTTTGGTTCTTCCAACATACAAAAAGCGCGAGTCTACAAGGAATATCAACCAATGAGAAACGTTTAATAAAAGCCGTATCTTTTTACAGTTTATATCGGCAGTTACGCATTCGCACACTAACAATATTGATGGGACTATCTGCTTAAGTCAAATTCAGGAATTAAGTTAAATATTTTAGAGATGCTGGTCTATTCTTTCTGTTTTGGGTCACTTTTAATATAATCAGTGAACATTGTTAGAGTTTCTTGATTGTACATGCAGGGTCAAAATCTTTCTTAGATCGAGTCAGCCTCATTCTCTTCGACCAACAGTCTGACGGCTCGACCAAACAATCTGGGCCGCAATACCCCCAACCTCCTGCTAGCCTGTACGCCTACGGTAGCGCGTTTAAGGCAACGAAAAGGTTGCCTGGTGATTGGTGGCACTTGTATGGGGATGGCACGGTTCTCGACTTCATAAACATATGTGAACCTGGAGAGGGTATCATTATTTATCTATTCTAGTCTAGCATAGAGTATCAATTTTTCAGTAGAAAGAACGAGAATCCATATCTTTTAGCCTTGCATAAGATACAGGTGGACAGACTATTGTGTTTATAGCGCGCGATTGAAGACTTCTATATAAAGCCACAGGTATGCTCATCAACTTACGCAAAGCCGGACGCTTTGTAAGTTACGGACGGCAAAGAAAGTCAAATGATAACATCTTTGGTGTATATTAAAGACATTAATTGCTGGGCAACGTTTCCGTGAAAATACTACAACGAGCGGGGCTTTCTAACTTACTTGTTGTAGTGGAAATTTACCAAAATTAAAAAACGTCTCACTCTGCGCTGTCTGTTATTAAAATTAACATCTAAAACTACCATAACCAATATTTCTGGTCGTGGTTGAAGTTTCAGTTTTACATGTTTACTGTTTTAAAAGTTAGAAGAGCCTAAGGAAAAACCATACCCTGCAAAAAGCTGTGATAAATGTCTATAGCAATTTATGAAAAGTAGTTTATGCCTGTTTGCGCTAACGCCGGTACAAAACGTACTCTACTGAAGAGGAACCATAACATGTTGTAACTGTGAAAACTGCACGGAAACGGGACCCCTGGAAACAATTTGTAACCCGTTAAATAACATACGACGAAAATCCTTGTCCATATATACTAACCCTAAAATCGCCGTATAAGAGGTCGAACCAAGCTTTAAGTTACAAATAAAATATTAAACAATAATCAATTCTTCTTAGTTTACTTTACGTTTCAATAACGATAAGTTAATTTGTTCTTAAAAAATTTTGAAGGAGTGATGGTCCATTTGTTGTAAATTCTGCTGGGGAACCATGCTGGCTGTATTCTTTGGAGGTTGTAGAAAATCTCCACAATCTGGTTGACTGTTAGCATCCTTCACGCATGCCATGTACTTACGAATGCTTTCTTTGAGATAATTCAGAGGCGATGGCCCTCGCCTTAAAACCTACAAAGATAGAGAAACAAAACTTACTATGAAGCGTGAAACAAGGAGATATTTTGGTTTAATTAAGCAATTACGAATTCTTCGAGTTCTCTTCCAACATCCCAAGTGGTTTATCATGCCTCTAAGCCATAGAAACTTGTGGTCTATTGCTTTTATATAATAATTCAGTAGGCACGCGAAATTTCCATGAGTTTACTGGCACAACAAACCATAGCTGATTGACCAATCAGAGCGCTCGCATCAATTTGATTATTATATAATGCGGTAGAAACTAGAGAATCTGATTTCAAGTATTGTGCAACAAGATGGCTTAAGGCCTCATGCGTCCCATGGCGTAATGAGAACCGATGATGATGATGATGATGATGATGATGATGATGATGATGAAAACAAGATGGGAGGTTTTGTAATCTCTCAACTTGTTACATTAAAAAAAATATTTAAACTACCTGGAAATGAAAGTCCTTTAAATTGAACTTTTCTCCCAGGGCGTTTTCTGCTTCCTTTTTCAACTCCATGATTGACAGCTGTCCCAGCATGTAAGTGAGAGCCTGTCCCGGGATGCTTTGGTAACGAGTCACTTCTTTGTCCACCTTGTCACTCGTGTCCCAGGTGTAATCAGCGAAGAGCTTTATTGCCCAGTCACGTGACTTGCCTTTGAAATGCAATCCCGTGTCTACAACCAACCGTAAGGCGCGCCAAATCTGAGGAGAATGGAACACTGAATGAAGTCCTGAATTTGCCGTTTTTAATGAAACTATGGTCACTATACTACGGGGTAATATAAACATGGGTTCTTAACCGGTCAAGATGGCTGGACATTTGTCAAGTCCTCTTTTGCTTTATGGACAAGACGCAGTCCAGCAACAAACACGCCGAAAAATACGAGGTCAATATCCAGCCGTCTTTACCAAGCAGGCTTGGTTGATAAAGGGCTTATTACATGGCGTAAAGGGCACGATTTATAATAATAATAATAATAATAGATTTGTATAGCGCCATATCCATGGCTCATGGCGCTTTACAGTAAAAAATGTTATTAAAAAATAAAATTTACATTAAAAATTTACATCAGTGATAAAAAATTACTAACAAATAAAATAGCTAAGCTGTAAAAATGAAAGTAAAACTAGGAATCATTAAAACCTTTAAATAAAAACTGACTAACTTAACTAAGTGACTGACTAACTAACTAGCTAAACTATCTAATCTACTAATTAACTAACTAACCAAAAGTCTAGTTATAAAATTTGTTAAAAAGATATGTCTTTATACAAGTCTTAAAATCTGATAGCGAGCCGCTCCCTCTTATATTGTTCGGAAGAGAGTTCCATAGGCTAGGTGCTACAAAAGAGAAGCACCTATGACCATAGCCTATTAACTTGACAGGTGGTACTTTCAAGAGGTTTTTGGAGGAGGATCGAAGATTTCTGCTTGGTACATAAGGCTCTAGCAGTTCAGTAATGTAATTAGGGGCCTGGCCGTTGAGCGCTTTATAGGTTAAAAGTAAAATCTTATAATTGATGCGCTGGCTTATTGGAAGCCAGTGTAGCTGCTTTAAAACCGGCTTGATATGATCGTATTTCCTTGTTCTAGTAACAACGCGAGCCGCAGCATTCTGGACATTTTGTAGGCGATCTATCAAAAATTTTGGTAGTCCATATAGAAGCGAGTTGGCGTTATCTAGTTTGGAAGTGATGAATGCATGTACTAACTTATCAGTGTCTGCTAGAGATAGACAGACTCTTATCCTGCTAATGTTTCTAAGATGGAAGAAACAGGCCTTGCAGGTACTGGTAACATGCTTTTCCAGTGACATGTACTCATCAAAGATGACTCCAATGTTCTTTGCAGAAGTAGATGGCTCGATCTGTTCACCAGACACATCGACGTGGTCTATTAATGGGGGTGGACGATGTCGTGCGCTTAAGATCAAAAGCTCCGTCTTTCCTCTGTTTAGTTTCAGCTTATTGCACACCATCCACGAGTCGATCTCAGAAACACATGCTTCTATTTTAGCTATAGAACCAGGTTGTTCGGCGGAGTTGGGCTTAAATGAGAGGTAGAGCTGGGTGTCATCAGCGTATAGATGGTAGTTAAGTCCGTGCCGTTTGATGATGTCCCCGATGGGCGATGTGTATAACAAATACAGGATTGGCCCTAAAACGGATCCCTGGGGAACACCGTAGCGAAGTTCTTTCATTTCTGACTTGGTTCCGTCAATCATCACAAACTGCTTTCGGTCTTGAAGATAGGATCGAAACCATTTTAGCGCATTTCCTTTCACGCCGTAGCGTTTTTCCATTCTTTCTAGTAGCAGTTTATGGTCGACGGTATCAAACGCCGCAGACATGTCCAACAGTAGCAGGATAACGCATTTCTGATTATCTATCTCACAGAGGATGTCATTTTGCACCCTCAGGAGAGCAGTCTCCGTGCTGTGAAAGCGTTTATATGCTGACTGAAAAGATTCCTCTAGATCATTATCGCGTAGATAGTCGCTCAATTGACAAGATACTGCCTTTTCAATTATCTTAGATACAACCTTCAGATTTGAGATAGGTCTAAAGTTTGAATAATCCTCAGAGTCCAGGTTGTCCTTCTTCAGCTTCGGTTTGATCATTGCTTCTTTCAGTGCAGCGGGCATAGATGCTGATTGGAGAGACATGTTAACGATGTTAGTTAACACGGGTAGAATAGTTGATTTACATTCCTTAAGAATAGAAGCCGGTAGAGGGTCAAGATCACAGGATTTTTTACCGATTTTGTCCACAAAACTTTCAATCTCTCTTTCTGACATCACCCTAAACTCTGTGAATTCGGCTTGACATGGCTGTTTGTATGCTTCGCAGGACTGGGTACCAGAAGTCACTTCTTTGGATAGCTCCGTTCTTATGGATGCTATCTTCTTGTCAAAAAAGTCGGCAAAATTGTTCGTAAGCACAAACATTGAGGGTGCGGTCGGATAGCGTCTATCTACTCTGCGGTGTAATAGCTTGTCGACTGCGTTGAAAAGTATTTTTGGATCTGATGCATTCTCTGAAATAATAGATGAATAGTATGAAGCCTTTGCGTCCCTTAGCATTTTGTTCACTACCTGGCACTGGTCGACAAACATCTGTCTGTCGACGCACAGTCTCGACGATCGCCAGCGGCGCTCCAGCCTTCGACGTTTTCTCTTGGCGTTACTAATACCCTCATGGTACCATGGTGCTGATGGACGGAGAGTTATCATGCGTCGTTTTAAAGGTGCATGCCTTTGAAGTATTTCCGTCAGAGTATTTTCGTATTTTTCAGTGAGGTCCATAAGATCAAAGGCGTTGGTTGTCAGAAGGTCAGATTGCTTTAGGTCGTCATTAAAACTGTCCATATTTACCGAGCGCAGTTTAAGATAACTAATTTCCATTCGTTCCAGAGGTGGTTTCTTTAGGCGTAGCTTGCAGTGTACAGCAGAGTGATCGGACAGCATTGGATCGCGTATTTCAACGCTAGTAACTAGCTCGTCCTCGGCCCTAGTTGTGATCAGGTTGTTCCTGGGAACAACGAATAATTCCATTCAACCTCAAACTCGCCTTTTGTAAGTTATTTCACTCACCTGCCATTTTAGCATGCCGTACTTGGTCAGAGGATTATCTTTATAGGTGTCTGTATATTTTGATATCAACGGATTCTCCGCGTAAAGGGCCCAGCCCTCGGAGAACTCCAAATAGAATGTGCTTTGTTGAATCCATGAAATTGGATCCTTGCAGCTGTCTTGGAAATGTTCCACATATCCTTGACTCTGAAATCAAATAAAATATTACTTTTGGGAACAGCGCTCGCACCTTTTTTTTTTAACTTCACTTTAAGAGAAACTGACAATGGCTGTTAACGTCTTCCAGTTCACAAGTGTTGCAATCCTCAGACAAACCAACCTGTGTGTAGTGCCCAGGCGACGCTTCGTGTGCGTTTATAGTCCATTCCTCATTTTTGGGCCCGGGTCTTTGTAAAAAGAAAGGAATGCTGTAGATAGAAGGTCTGGAACACTGCGGATCACTCTCTCGGAAGGCTGGAGCGGCTGACGAAGGGTTAAAATTAGGCAGGAGTTCGACAGGACAGTTTGGGGTGGACTGGTAAAGACCAGTAAAATGGAACAAATTGATTGTCTTCGGATCTAGGGTTGCCATGATCTGAAATTAATAATAAAATGATCAGTTAAAAACTGATTTCCCCATAATATCCAAATATTATCACGTAGCAAGTGAAGTGAACATTGTGGTGGTGATTTTTCTGCGGAATTCTGAATGTTTGTGCTGCGATGATAGAAAAATCTTAGTTTATTAAACTGAAAACTGAAAACTTAACAATGAAATGATGAATTGATGTATGGAAAAAAAGGTAGACGTCAATATTTACAATTGTATCCGCATTAACCGAATCTGATGAAAAATCTTTCTTGTATGTCTACCAAGTTAAAAATTTATCATCTCTTTTCCTAACCAACAATTGCTGCAGTAGGTTTACTTACCCATTGAGGATCTGTTTGGAACTAACCTCTCGTGCATGGGCAAACCAGTTTTGCATGGCATTCCAGCGAACTGGACAAAAGATCTTTGCTCCGTGGATTGAGCTACACAGCTTGTGAGCAGCTGGGCTGGATTCGTTCTTCGGAATGTCTCGCTTGTTGTAAAACATTTCCGATCTGTTCAATATTTTAATAAACTCGTCTTTTGCTTTCTGCGTGTCATCCTCCTGGGTCACATTTCGAGCCAAGTTTAAAACCTCGAAGAAAAAATAAAAATATGCTACTTCAAAATCTAGCCTGTGTAGCAGAAGGCGTTCTCTCGCGATAACAAAATATCAGCGACTCAGAAGCCACATGAAAACAGACAGAGGCTTCTCAGCTTGATCTCTTGGCCCGATTGCCAGTTGTTGTTTCGGATGAGGCCCGGACACGACATAGCGGCAGAAAATCCACCCTAATTTGTCCCTTATCATTGGCGCGCCATCAAATGCCACTCGCGTATATTTCGTTCAAAAAAATGTTCAAATTTTGTTGTTCATAGTGGTCAATGCGCTTAGCTACACTTAGATAGTTTACAGGCATGCCACTTAAACTGAATGAAACAAACATATGAAATAAACATAATAGGCTTACAAATCCCAACTGGCGGGAGGCAGACCAGTTGACTAATTACAGGCATGACCGAGGATTTGAATTCTACCGAGAAACAATTCCAGCTAAGTGGTCAGAGCGGGACATAAACCCGCGACCTAACCACTCGGCCATGCTGCCTCGTTGCCATGCCGCCTCTTCATTGAATACAAGCGAAACAGCTCAGGTTAGTTGAGGCCACACTGTAATGCATGACAAAAACTATGGTCTTAAGTACAAGAATCACTTCTTTGAATGCCCCATGCAGTACTGAAAACCCTGAACGTCTTTCAGAACAAAACTATGGCCTTACCTCGGGGTATTTTCGATTTATAATTGACCAACCAAGTTCATAGATTTCATCAGGTGTTTTTTCAGTTGTGGTGAAGTACTGCATAAGCTTAAGATAGGTGGCCTTCCCATCAAGCTTTTCACCAGTGGGGAGAGTCTTCGTTGTCGTTCTGTTCGTTTTCGTTCCGTTGATGTAAATGAAGTCAAGAGGTAAGTTTGCCAAGCCGCTGGACAGCTCACTCGGGGCGCAGTACTGTAAATGTTCCTTTTCGATATACCTTGAATTTGAAATAAAAACGATTAACTGTCATACACACTGAAGCCGGCTGTCGGACAACCTCGATCCCAGGCTCTCTCTCCTTTGCTTCCCCTGTCGTTAAAATGAGAGAGTCTGGGATCTAGGTTGTCTGTCGGGTTTAGTTTTGGTTCAGGCCACAATTAGGCTCGAATACTAGCCGCTGTTCGGGAAAGGAGCCCGCGCTCCAAGGACGTACACCGAACTCGAGAGAGTGGCGGAAATCGAGTCTACGCCCCAATTGGCCTCGGATGTTATAGAAAACTACAGTAGCCTGCCTGAAGTAATTTCTTCACCTTGTGACATCAACTAACTTCAGTACAAATTGATAATAGTTTTTTCAGTATATTTTCGGTTAATATATGTTTCCAAAAGTTAGTTTAGAGAATTAACTAATATCAAGTGCATCTAGTGCAAGTTATCGTCTGCAATGTAAGGGGCATCCCTCGAAACGAATGTTTTGTTGACTAACGTGTGGACAGCCTTGGAGAAAGTCATCTTCGACTATGAAATTGACCGCTGTTAGTTTTGAACGGAGACTTGACCAACACCGGTCCTTTTTCGAGCCGATGATACCCGACCACCCCACGGGCTGAATGACCTGGGTTCAAATTAGTTAATCAATTGTTATCTCACCTTAACGCACGCTGAATTGGCTCACCAACATATTCAATAACAAACTGTCTCAATGACTCGTTCACTGATCTCCCGTGTTTGACTTTCCACAAATCCAATTCTCCTGACGTCATCTTGGACAGAAATCCATCAACTAAAATTGCCTTCATGTACGTGGCATCGAGGATTCCTAACAATCAAAACACCGCACATGTTAGTCTGGAATAGGTATGTCAAGAACAACGTACATGAGAAAATTGCAAAGATCATTACCAACATCGCTGCATAATGAGAATATTCAGAATTAGGGACTAATCATGATACATAATTGTTCAAACAAAGCCGGTTTTTGTTAGCCTCTCTGAAAATTTATCCAGAAAATTTTCTCTTATCTTCAAAAAAAAATAAAATAAAATGCAAATTTTACTACTCTAAAACCAATTAAGTGTAATATTCTTTTCTCGTAAATCTAATCAAATTCGAAATTTGTTTCTGGTAATTCGGTACAAGTTCCTATACCTATATATTGCAAAGTTTGGTAATCCGCCATTCCTGGGAAGTTTTAATGAACTCAAAAATCGCTGCAGTTCCATAACAAATCGGAATATACCTGAAACAATCGAAAAAATGAATTTTTTTTTTCTCTTTTTTGAAGCCTGCAAAAATTACTATTGTATTGGAACACTCAAGCATGCAATGATAGCTTTTACTCTCCGAGGTCAATTTTCATTTGTAATGTCGATTTTTTTTGTACCATCTGTCCGTGAATTTTCCTGTTGTTTGGATCATATTTAATGATCAGAGCTTGTTGAAATTAGCTATCATAACACAAAGGAACCTTTTTACAAAAATAAAACAAATTTGTGACATGATCTATTGCGTTATCATTTAATATGTAGATTGTTTGTCAAAAAGTGCCAATCTAGTAGTTGTAAAGCCAGCAGCTGCTCAAGTTATGTTTTCAAGTTTTTCCTTCATATTGTCTTTTTTATTTATAATATATTGCTTTTCGTTTTCAGCAGGAGAGAATCTCCTACTTATTTAACAAGCAAGAATAAAATTCAATGCATGTTTTCTGTTTCTCATAATCCTTGTTCAAATGTTATATAGTTTGTTAATGAAACTTCTTTTCGTTTCCGTTGTAAAGTAGTATTCATGACAAACATTGCACTGGACGGCTTCTTCTCTACCCAACACTGCGATAAAAATATGGCGCTATTTTATCATGGTAGTAGCTTTGTTGGCAACTTAATATTCTAAACATGTTGAAATTAAGAATAGCCCAAAGAATAAAGAAAATAAAAATTATCATTACGCTAGAGGTTATCTAAACCTAGGCAATGTTGACGGAAATTAAAATAAAATAAAGCTGGTTATCATTGGAGGGCTTGAATCTTTTCGTTTACTGCATTTATCCTGGTGACTAGAGTAGATGAGGCGTAATCGGCGGTGTTTATGAACTTTATATGCTAACTTTTGGTGAAAGTATTTGGAACGGTATTACTTGAAACTATACCCTTACAGCGCGCAGTTTGTTCGACAATCAGTGTTTCCACCTCGTTTGGAAAGGGCTAGAAGAAGATTTTAATTCTGCGGGCACAATTTGGAAAATTCAATGATTTTACCATCATCTGTAACAAATGTGTTGCCTTTCCCGGATTTTTCAGGTTGAACTTGGTTTTAAAAAAGAATGCTGCCCTGTTTCCATTATGTTTAAATTCATGCTTATCTTGTAACGTTTGTCGTCCGTTGTGCGAAAAGGCAAATATTTGGGCTTCGTTCTGAGGATAACGGCTCCAAATTTTTAATTGTCCACATTGCAAATAAATCGCCACAATTTTTGTTTTATAAAATTATCGGAAAATTCTGTGTCAGTTCAGTTAATAAATTGTCGTAAGAGATTCCATTAAATTTAAAATAATTTTGATAACTAACCTTCCGTTGGATAACTGAGCAACACACGATGTATATTTCCCTATTTACCAGTCCGTTATCATCGACATCTCTGAATGCTCCCTCAAATAGATTGTCGTAGCAGAACCATTACATTCAAAATAATTTTGATAACTAATCTTCCACTAGATAACTAGGCAACATACGATTTTTATTTCTTTACCTACTGGGCCGTTAATATCGACATCTCGGAAGGCCCACCTCAAACCATCAAGGCCTGCTTTGCACTCTTCCACAGTGCGAACCATTCCAGCAGCCACGCCTAACTTCATGTTTTCCACAAACTGGGTAAATGTTTGGTTTATTTCCATCAATTTGTTCCTTAATGTCTCCATTTCACTCACAGATGACGGTTGAAAATGCCACAACGCTTTACCCACATCCATAGGTAAGAAACAAATCGATGACCAGCAGAAAATATTCGGTCCCATGAGCCAATCGCCGGAATAATAATCGTAGGCGAAAGGTACACCGTATGGAAACAAGTGCCGCATCCAATGAGAGAGCTGCGCTTTCGCCCGTTTTTCTCTTAATGTCAGTTTGTTGTCTCTGATCTTCATGTTTTCAAGTCTTTTCGTCAGCTTAGCAATCTCATCGGTAACAAATTTTATTTGCGTTGGCGTTGAATCGTAGCTTTTATAACGCTGGCGGATTTCATCTGACGTCACGCCCGGTTTAAAGGCGATTTTGTGTGGTAATAACTCATAAAACCGTTCCTGAGCTTGATGAAAGAACCTCTCTAGCCCAGAACTTCTCGCTTCTGCGGAGTATCCACAGCCACTGTTAATTGCTCGTGTATATTTCTGCGGTTCACATTGCTCGCTGGTTTTTATTGTGTTTGCTTGGATCATCAGCACAATCCCAGCTACGAGGCAAGCTATTCCACCTGCAACCAAGCCACCCACAACAATTGATTCACATCTAGTCCGTCTTTTTCTTATGCCAACTTCTTTGTACAACAGCGCCATTGCAGACAGAAAAGTAAAAAATACTAAAACTACAGGGCACAGAGTTGCAGAACTTTGAACCCAGATGTAAATCAGTGTGGAGCCTTTCGGAAATTACTCAAGAGCCTCAAAGAAACAATTTTGGACTAAGTGCAATTAATATTTTGTTATGAAAGTTTGAAACCAATCATTTTTTTCAAATCGCGTCCGGTCATTCTTTTCTTTATTTTTCATTAACGAAGAATTTTCGGTGTCATTTGGCGTGATAGAAGGATGTTGACTTTTTTATTTAACTGTTATGGAAATGTGTCACTTCACAGTAGCACGAAGCAAAGCTAATCTAGAACTGTAAACACGGAAAGCAAATATACCCTTTGATCTTGGCGAATATCTTAAGGTAACCAGACCAAAGCAACTGAAAACTATCATACGTAATGCCTTGATGAGTAGATACAGAAACTGATTCAACATGACTGCTAGCAGAGAAAGGCTCACATAACGATATACATGTAATATGGGAGCTGAAAAGGTGGTCCGAACGTGGGCAAACAATTCATGTCACCGAACCAATTGTGGAGAAGAAATAACAAGGAAAAAAGAAAAAAAATTGATAAAAATTACGGTTGGTATCATATGTTTATCCGTCTATTGGTGATAACTGTTCCATGAGTCAAATTCGTGTAAAGTGTGGAATAAAAATATTTTGGGGTTTCTCCGGAGCTTTGACAAATTTTTCCGGATCTGAATTAAGTGAAATCACTTCCTTGAGTGCATTCAAGTCCAACCCCGGACAAGTGGCTCTTAGAATAACATTTTTATTTGACTTTATTATCATTTACGCTAAATAAAAAGGAATTATTTTTCGAGAGAGGCGACAGGGAGAACGAAAATCATCAATTCGGGATTCTGTCTCGCTATAAAGTCGAATTCTCAGAGCTGGCATTAGACAGAAGCAACGGCATCCGGATTATTGTACATGTAGCACAAGATAGTTGTAGACGAAGTTATTTCTTTGTAATCCGTGTAATAAATCACTTGTAGCTAGGTCGAATAACGAATTGAAATTAACATCTGTCCTGAAATTGAAATTGATGTAAAACCTTTCATGTGAAATTGAGTTTCGCTTGCATGTTTATTTTCATGCAGATTGGGCGAAGGTTTACTGCCTCGTTTTGAAGCAGAGGCAATTTCCACATGAAATGCACTCAACATTCTCTTTCCCAGGGTCTCTGTTCCTTTTGTTGCAGTTAACGAGAAAAAGGAACCGAGAAAAGCAAACTTCGTCTCATATATGCTGTATCAGGCTACTCAAAAGGCTTTTGCTTTCAATTTAATGTTAAATGACAAAAGTATAAAACGTTTGTAAAATGCAACCAGATTAATGCGGTCATGTAATTTACACTGTTAACTGTCATTACAAATCTATGAAATGGAACTTTGATAAAATTTATTGGGTAATCATTTTCGCAATGTTGAAAAGTATGCGGCTCTTTCTCAGAATTGTACTTGCGTACTATTTTAAAGAAAGAATAACTACGTTTCCGATTTACAAAAACAAATTAGTGTTATTAGTAGCTTCCTTAAAAATCTCAGGATATTCCTTAAAAATCACGTGGGGTTCTGTCACGTTTTAAAAGTCCATAAGAAGCTTCAATATTTCATAATCTAGCCGTGTTTGTTGCGTTCGTTTACTTTTCTTTGTACATGTGGTTATTGGCTCACAGATAAAGACTGCTAAAATGCAATCAAAACTAACACAAGTGCCAAAACATTTCTAGTTGCAGCAGAAACCATTAACAGGTCTCATGTAAATGATTACTTGGTTTCCAGAATTGATGATCTGTGTCCAGAAATGTACTGTACAGGCTCCCAAAGACATGCTCAAAAATGAAATATGATAACAGCTTTGTCTTTGCGGGCAACTACAACTTGTGAATATTAATGCAATACACTTTTAATAATAAGCTATTGATAGTAAATTGTTATTATACAAAGAAGTAGAGAGCAGTTGAAAGTTCTTTGTTCATTTCCACTGCAGGTACCAGTGCTCCAGCTCCAGTTAACAGACCTTGTTGTTAGAATGCTAGTTTCTTAATTAGAAGATATACATGGTTGTCTACTTCCATTCCATGTAAGTTGTTTGCGTCACCTTGAAGCCTCATTAGTAGACCACCAAAAGACACATACGCAGCTCTGAAACACAGACAAAAAACAATCTAAAACGGAGGTATTAAACAGTCAATTTCATTATAGAAAATACAGTAAGCCTCCTCAACAACATTTTTTCACTATTGGTTTAAAAATAACTGCATAAATGACTTGCTCTAACAATTAATACTGAACATGCATTTTTTTTTCCAACTACAGTTGAACCTCCACTAACAGCACTGACAACAGCCAGTAAATCAAGAACTGATTAACAGTGTACAAAAAAAACCCATTTGTTTTTGTGTTAAGGTCACGTATCAAGGTTTGATTTCTGTTTTATTGATATCTTTTTTTACCTCCCCATAATGACTAACTCTCTACAATGGCTACTTTCCTCTTCGCAGGGGGCAGATCCAGGATTTTTCTCAGGAGGTGGTGCATCACTTATGAATGGCATAACTGACTGGTGTGGTAAACAAATTTTAAAAGCAAATGTGAAGAAGAAAGCTTCATCTCAGGGGAGTTGCACCCCCTCCACCCTCCCCCTAGATCTGCCCCTGTGTACCAACGGTGATCCAAGGTAGTCCAAGGTGGTCATTGTGGTGTCAGGTTCTAAGTACTGTGTATTATACATGTCAAATACAATGAATTACAAGCAAAACCAATCATCCCTTGGTATAGCACAATATAAAACAAATTTTCACACACTTGACACCAGTTGCACATGTTTGCTCGGAGTTATAGTCCACAGTTTTTGAGTGAATGTTTTTCAAACCCCACTTGTACTTTGGTACAATGTATCAATTTGATGACAGCAATCTATGGAGTACAGTGCTGGTTTGATTGTTGGATTCACTTACAATCTTGTTGGGGCTTCCACTCCACCTTCATCTCCTTCTATTCTGTAAACTTTACCATACATGACATATTCAAACTGGTCAGCACGTGAGGGGCTGTTGTCCGATGGGTTATATTCACCATCATCTGGAGTACCATCTTCTCTTAGAGTGTTGGCCAAAACAAGTCGGAACTTTTCACCATAATCCACTGGATAAATCTGGGTATTAACATCTAGTATAAGGTCCATTTTAAAACTTTCGCTTTCACAGTGGAGTCGAGAAACTACAGATGAAAGAACATGAGCCAACAAAAACATAAAAACATTTTGTGTGGAACGTAAAAATACAGTTACTTCAGAACGTATGTGTTAGTATATCTACATGTAAGTTCACATTATCAAAGAGAACTGAAGAAAAGTAGATTAGACCACCTTAGCCTGAAGGAAAATGGTGGACAAACTTGTAACCTTCAGAACCTTAACCGATTTCTGTGGTGTTTCGATAGAAAACTGTACGTGTATTTCCAAAAGATCTAATAAAGTGAGAGGAAACACGGCCACAGTAAAGCGAACAACTTCCTGCAATGCACCCTTATTACTTCACTGCTAGTAGTTCTAAAGGTATCCGGTCGTTTCGCCAACGAGTCGTTTCGCCAACGTCTCGTTCGCCAACGTCTTAGGTCGATTCGCCAACGTCCTCAGTCGTTTCGCCAACGTCCTACCGGTCAATTCGCCAACGTCATATATCCAATACTAACGAAAAAAAAGCTGCTTATTGATGTTTGGAATGCAATCCTGATCCTTGGGTGATCCTTGGGTGATCCTTGGGTCAAGAAATTTTAAGTCACTGCCAGTTTCGCTTGACTGACTTAAGATCAATTTGCATGTTTCTGATAGTTTCACAAGCCGGCTCGTGGGCGCTACATCGCGGTAATTTTCACGGTGAAAATTGACTGTTGAATACCAAAGTCCGATGGCTTCCAAAAGTTTGATGGCTTCCAATTCGCGGATAATGCATTACGATGTAAATTAACATTATATCTTTTCCTTCTTCAAAAGCAAACAGAGTTTGTTTTCATTTTCCAGCCTTTCCAGTTGTTTACGCAAGTAACTCTAGGTAAGGGAATGAAATAAATGACAACAGACACAAGTGAAGGTAAACTTTAAACTTTTATTTAGACGTTGGCGAATTGACTAGTAGGACGTTTTCACCGTGAAAATTACCGCGATGTAGCGCCCACGAGCCGGCTTGTGAAACTATCAGAAACATGCAAATTGATCTTAAGTCAGTCAAGCGAAACTGGCAGTGACTTAAAATTTCTTGACCCAAGGATCACCCAAGGATCAGGATTGCATTCCAAACATCAATAAGCAGCTTTTTTTCCCCGTTAGTATTGGATATATGACGTTGGCGAATTGACCGGTAGGACGTTGGCGAAACGACTTAGGACGTTGGCGAATCGACCTAAGACGTTGGCGAACGAGTCGTTGGCGAAACGACTCGTTGGCGAAACGACCGCAATTCGTTCTAAAAACTCGGATCGAGCCCGCTACGTACAACAGTTGTGAACAGAACTTGTGTTTCTTTAGGAAAGCAAACAAAAGGTAGGTGACATAACTGCTTGGGTCAAAAAGAACCTTTGAAATTAAAAGTATCCATTCTTTAAGTATGACCAACCTCTGTCGAATTTTTTACCCTCGGGATCGATGTCTTTGACGTCGAAAATATCCTCAAACAAAACTCCTGCCATGTTGAAATCAAATTGACCAGGCGTTCTACGCTAGAAAGAACTACGAAAACTGTCTACGGGAGGGTAGAGGAGGTATCTTGTAAAATAGAAACTTGAACATTCGGGAAATTTTTCAACAACAAATTGCTTACAAAATTGACGCTTTTTGGCTAAAATTTTCAAGTCAAGCTATTAAACTTGCTTTTCACAAAAATATCACCGCGAATTTGGATACAACTGGCGGGCAACTAAGCCAGACCCCACTGGGTAAGGCTGCTATCGTTCGGGTTGGCCTGGCTCTAGCGTTTCCACGTGAGGCTTCAAAATGGCGGATGCTGAAGATAGCACTCCAGCAAAATCGCATAGAAAAAGGCAAGCTGGTCCGAAGGCTGACCGAAAGAAAAACAGGAAACACTTACCAGAGGATGCTAGTGCCCAAAGAAATCCCAAGGCTTTCTCGTTTAAGTCGGCAGTCAAAGCAGCAAGGCAGTTTCGTCGAAAACAAGATGTTGAAACCAAGCGACATCATGAACCAGTTGTCGATCGAACACCGTTACAAGCTCCACCTTACATCATAGCAGTGGTGGGACCGCCTAAAGTGGGTAAAACCACGCTTATCAATTCATTACTGAAGAACTTCACCCGTCAACAGTTGTCTGATGTTAAAGGTCCTATCACCATTGTCTCAGGTTAGTGAAACAATTGACTCAATGTGTTGGACACGGTTGGACACGTGTTTGTGTTGTCACTTGATGTCGTCGTTGATGCCCATAACATCTTAAGAGGTTTTTGTTTTTTGTTAGCAATACAGAGTTGTGTTTATCATGTTTTTTATTTTCCACTGCACCGTACGTCTTATTCTTACTGAAGCTAATACTGACTGCCTCTCACAAGGCCTTACAACTCGCAAGACTTAGTCAGCTACCTGTATGCATCTACGCTGTACAGTATATGAAGAATGATTCAAAGTTGCCTTTTTGTGTAGAATAAACAAGCTGATGCGAGACTCCGAAGTGACCATTAAGTTCATGTTGTGGTCATCTTTTCTTCAAAATTCACAACCAAACCACAAATTAAACAGTCAGGGACACGCGCACAGATATAGATTATTTTACGTGTACAATGTAGCATAACTTGTGAGTCATCGGTGAGAATTGTTCAGTTTTAAGCATTATTCTATGTACTGAGAGATTTAAATTCTTATTGATTATCTTATTAGGGAAGAAAAGACGACTTACTTTGCTTGAATGTAACAATGACATTAACTCTATGATTGATGTGGCTAAAGTTGCTGATCTGGTAAGCACACATA
Source organism: Orbicella faveolata (assembly GCF_042242905.1). Lineage (NCBI taxonomy): Eukaryota > Metazoa > Cnidaria > Anthozoa > Scleractinia > Merulinidae > Orbicella > Orbicella faveolata. The sequence goes on from NW_028301553.1 coordinate 1,640,580, forward strand.
ATTTGATTATAATATGTTTAAAAGAAATAGCCCCTTATATATAGCCAGATTTTCTAACAATAACATTATTGGATGTCCATAATTTTGGTGCTTTCAGCCTTTTGTATCCTGATTTTCCTGACATGAATGTCTTTTTTGGTGATTTCTGTTTCAGGTTCTTCTGCTGATTGATGCTAGCTTTGGTTTTGAGATGGAAATTTTTGAATTCCTGAATATCTGTCAAGTCCATGGCTTTCCCAAGATTATGGGAGTCTTAACCCATCTTGATCTGTTGAAGAATAATAAAGCTCTGAAAAAGACCAAGAAAAAGCTTAAAACTAGGTTTTGGACTGAAGTTTATCAGGTTACTAAAATGAGTTTAATTTGTGTTGTTTTCCTTTTTTATTATAACATGTAAATTTTTAATTACATCTTTGTCACTTCTATTATTACTGTGATTATTATTATTTTTCTTGGTTTCTTTCAGGGAGCAAAGCTGTTTTATTTGTCTGGTCTGGTTTATGGTTCTTATCCCAAAGTGGAGATTCATAACTTGGGAAGATTTATTTCTGTAACAAAGTTCCGACCACTGACCTGGCGAGTTTCACATCCTTACATCTTAGCAGACAGGTATAAATGGGCACAAACTTGTAAGAATGGTAAATATGTTCATTAAAATGTTTGCAGTTAGATTCCACTAGCTGAATGCAAATCAGAGTTACATGTATTTGCATGTATTTGTCATGATAAGGAATTAAAAAGGCACATGTAACAGACTGGATTTTAAAGGCCCTTAGGGGACAGTTATATATAATAGAGCATGGTAAATTTTCCACACTGTCATGAGTCGTATAGATATCAGGGCGTATCTAATCGATAGAAATCGATCATCGAAAATGTAATCGATTAATCGATAATACTCAAAAGTACTTGATATTTGTCTATTGATTAATCAATTTAATTGATTGAAATCGATAATCACAAAATTTTTGTCACATCGATGGAAATCGAAAATCAAAAACATGATCTGATCTTATCATGACACTGCATAACATTTACCTTCAAGCTTACCTTCGAATCCGCTTTGTTGATAAAGGTGATGTTACTTCTTTCTCCAATGGTAGCTACTTTTCTTATTCTGTTTTTCACCAGTACCACTGCTGTATAGCTGTTTAAAGCAATATTTCAGCAGATTTCAGCCCAGCAGTCCTATGGTGCTGTGTACTGTGTACTCGATCTTTGCTGTACTTACGGGTATTGAATAATCATAACTAACAAACAAATCAAAGGAAAACTTGTACTCTAGAATCATCAGAATCGTGGTTAATATCCGGAGTCACTACTGTACAAATTGGCAAACTGTCGTCCGTTCTCTGAGCATTTAGAAGGGTAATTTGCGAGCGCTTATGGGGAGGCACGCATGGTGGCTTATGGAGCGCGGAGGGCTTGTTTAGATTTGTAAGCCGCTGACCACAAAAACGACAACCTTCCTTATTCAAACAACATCTTTAATATCGGCCAATAAATACACTATAAAAGAACGAATTATGGTAAATTCTCGAAAAAGTTTGTGGAACGGCTTACTAACCGAATTGAAGAGAACGAAGAGGACTCGAGATATCGTAACAACAAGCATGACTCTAATTGTGAAGGCAGAAACGATAGTTTCATAACAGTTGCGTTGTTCATGTTTTAATCCTGTTCAGTGTCAAAATTTATTAAAAATCCTATGGTCAATCTTAAATAAAGCTGTATAAAGGGAATGTGTTTTTGTTCGAGTGAGTTGTGACTCATTGTAGCATAAAACTGAGAACTTTATGAAAGAGAATCTTTGTCCATTTTCTTTTCGATCATTGCCGAACAAATCGATACAATCGATAGCTAATTACAGAAATCGATCAAAATCGATAGTCACAAAGACACGAGTGATCGATTTCTATCGATTTCCGACATTAATGGATTGATTAGTATCGATTACGATCGATTACATTCGATTTCTATCGAGTATCAAAAATATCGATTAGATACGCCCTGATAGATATGTAAAATTACATTCTTTTATAATTTAAACATCCCACTGTCTTTCTTTGACTGTGACGTTATACAGTACTGACAGTAAGCACAGATCTATATGCTTTTTATGTTTCTGTGTTAGTAGCTGAGATAAATTATGGACCTTTAAACGTGAAGTATTGATTGTAGTCTCATTTTTCAACTTTTCTACCTGTAGAATGGAGGAACTAACAGACCCAGAGCTCATTCGTCAAAATGCCAAGTGCGACAGGAAAGTTTCTTTATATGGCTATGTAAGAGGAGCTCATCTGCAACACAATTCCAGAGTACATATCATAGGTAATTAACTTGGTTTATTTATGTCACTAATTCAAGGCAGCACCACTAGTGAGGGATTTTCAATATTTACTTTTATTTTTACACTGTTGTGGTTGGGTAAAAGACAAATAAAGTAAAGGAGATACAACAATATTGAAGTTCTACAGTGCAATACTTAGTAACTTGGAAATTGATCCCTGTTGTTTCATTTGAACATTATGTCTTGTCTTGTTGTAGGTTGTGGAGACCACACTCTTGAAGAGATAAGTCTTTTACCAGACCCCTGTCCTCTGCCAAATGCAGAGAAGAAGAGGTCTCTGAATGAGAAAGAACGTCTCATGTATGCACCTTTATCTGGAGTTGGAGGAGTTGTTTATGACAAGGTAGCAATCAACACAGAAACCTTTTACTGATACATGTACTATCAATCTTGTTTTTTTATATAGTCTAGAAAACAATAAATCTATGACTAATTTTCTTAAACGGGCTACAGATATGAAAATGTTGTATATATTCGGTACAGGTAAAGTTGTAGTGTACTGTATATGGTTCTTTTTCATCATGCAAAGTAAACAAATTTTTAGGCTTGCTTGATCTTCTTGCTCTCATGTTATTCTTGCCCTAGAAATTTCATCTCTTGTAACAGCAATTCTGTGATTTGAATTTCCTCACAAAAAAAATTCAAAGAAACTTTGTGACTGTACACTTGCCCAGCAGACAAGTGAAGGACAGAATCCACTGGCCTGACTGTAAAGTGCAACAGCTCCAGGCTGTCAGGCACATCTTTCTTTGCAGGCTGCTTTTCATACAATTTACAGTGTACAGATCTTAAAAGCTGTTGACAAAACATTTTCCACATTGTGAAGTATATATGAAATAATTCACTTTCACTTTCATTTTCATTTTCCACATTGTCATTGAGTGTATAATTTGTGGTTCTGCTGAATGTAACTTTGTTATTACCCTTTCCAGGATGCTGTGTACATTGACCTTGGTGGAAGTCAGGCAGCGCGAGAAAAATCCCAGTCCTCCGCTCAGGTAAATTCAAAGTTTGAAAAAAGTTCATGCGAAGTATTTTAGGCAACTGCAAATATAATCTTATCATATCAGTTAGCACTTTGTTTGTACTACACAAATTTTGTTTCAGAGACTGGAATTCATGTTGCTGATTTGTGTTGTACGTTGTACGTGTACTTGGTAAATTTAGTAAATCAGTTTCTTCGCATTAATATTATTGGATTTTTGTTTAGGTTGACAGTCAGCCAGGAAATGAACTGGTGTCATCTTTAATTGGCGCAAAACAAACTATTGACACTAAAATGATGACAAGCCATCTCACATTGTTTACGGTAAGCAGTGTCTTTTTATTGGTAGTTGTTCAAAGATCTCACATGTACAACAGTAGTTTTCATAAAATTTTAAACAAAGAAGTGAGAAAACTTAATAAATAGTCTTACTACATTAATATACAGCACTGTGATCTACTGACATTATGGAACACTGCCAAGACTGTTTTTCATTGTTACTCTGGTTAATTATTTTAGTTTCCCCTGCTTGCATATCATCATAAATTACTTATTGTAACAAATGTTACATTGCAAACAGGGGTCTTCCCTTGTGTGTCCTGGTTTGTCATGTTTGTAGTTTCCTTGCACATCCTGGTTTCAGGCCCACACAGAGTGTACAAAAGTTGCACTGTTCTTTTGTAATTTGTAGCATTAAAACTTTGGCCATGTGTTCTTAGGCCCTGAAAGTACAATGTAGACTTTTTGAGCAAGAACGTGGAAAGGCAAATAGACAATGCAGCAAAACTACAAGAACTATAGGAACATGAACAAAATTTATTGCTTTCAAGTGAGCACCATGTGATCTCATCAACATAGAGGAAAAGTATTGTTAATAATTTAACACATTGCATAAGAAAATTGTCAAATAATCAATTTTCAAATGAAGCTTTAATCTAATTTCTGTTGACTTTTTATAGGATGGTGCTCAAATTGCTCCTGATGAAGTTGTTGAGTGAGTACTAATTGTGTCTAACATTAGAATTATAATTTACCGGGTTTCCTGTACAGACCATCATTAACTCCTTTAGAAAAATTTCTTGAATA